>NW_027339431.1:2175933-2181601 GCF_000331145.2 Cicer arietinum | reverse complement strand
ACACCTATTGGATGCACAAGATTGGTTGAAAACCCTAATTTGACAAGAATAAGCCAAGGGAGGACGAAAATGACCTAAATGTTCATCCAATGACACAAATGAACTTATTGGATGCACAAGATTGGTTAAAAACTTTAATTGGACTAGAACAAACGCTAGGGAGGATGAAAATGACCTAAATGTTCATCCAATGACACAAACACACCTATTGGATGCACAACATTGGTTAAAAACCCTAGTTGGACAAGAATAACTCTAGGGAAGACAAAAATGACCTAAATGTTTGTCCAATGACACAAACACACCTATTGGATGCACATGATTGGTTAAAAACCCTAATTGGACTAGGATAAACCTAGGGAGGACGAAAATGACCTAAATGTTTGTCCAATGACACAAACACACCTATTGGATGCACAAGATTGGTTAAAAACCCTAGTTGGACAAGAATAACTCTAGGGAAGACGAAAATGACCTAAATGTTTGTCCAATGACACAAACACACCTATTGGATGCACAGGATTGGTTAAAAACCCTAGTTGGACAAGAATAACTCTAGGGAAGACGAAAATGACCTAGATGTTCATCCAATGACACAAATGAACTTATTGGATGCACAAGATTGGTTAAAAACCCTAATTGGACAAGAATAAGCCAAGGAATGATGAAAATGACCTAAATGTTATCCAATGACACAAACCCACCTATTGGATGCACAAGATTTGTTAAAATCCCTAATTGGACAAGAATAAGCCTAGGGAGGACGAAAATGACCTAAATGTTCATCCAATGACACAAACACACCTATTGGATGCACAGGATTGGTTAAAAACCCTAATTGGATTAGGATAAACCTAGGGAGGACGAAAATGACCTAAATGTTTATCCAATGACACAAATGAACTTATTGGATGCACAAGATTGGTTAAAAACGCTAATTGGACAAGAAGAAGCCTAGGGAGGACGAAAATGACCTAAATGCTCATCCAATGACACAAAAACACCTACTGGATGCACAAGATTGGGTAAAAACCCAAATTGGACAAGAATAATCCAAGGGAAAACGAAAATGCCCTATATGTTCATCCAATGACACAAACACAGCTATTGGATACACAAGATTTGTTAAAAATCCTAATTCGACAAGAATAAGCTTAGGGAGGACGAAAATGGTTTAAATGTTCATCCAATGACACAAATGAACTTATTGGATGCACAAGATTGGTTAAAAACCCTAATTGGACTAGAATAAACATAGGGAGGACGAAAATGACCTAAATGTTCATCAAATGACAGAAATGAACTTATTGGATGCACAAGATTGGTTAGAAACCCTAATTGGACAAGAATAAGCCAAGGAAGGATGAAAATGACCTAAATGTTATCCAATGACACAAATGCACCTATTGGATGCACAAGATTTGTTAAAAACCCTAATTGGACAAGAATAAGCCTTGGAGGACGAAATTGACCTAAATGTTCATCCAATGACACAAACACAGCTATTGGATGCACAAGATTGGTTAAAAACCCTAATTGGACAAGAATAAGCCAAGGGAGGATGAAAATGACCTAAAGGTTCATCCAATGACACAAACACAGCTATTGGATGCACAAGATTGGTTAGAAACCCTAATTGGACAAGAATAAGCCAAGGGAGGATGAAAATGACCTAAAGGTTCATCCAATGACACAAACACAGCTATTGGATGGACAAGATTGGTTAAAAACCCTAATTGGACAAGAATAAGCCAAGGGAGGATGAAAATGACCTAAAGGTTCATCAAATGACACAAATGTAAGTCATGAGCTTCCCTGATCATGTTTTTGATTTAATTCCCAAACATACTGTACATATGAAATATTTGATTGGATCTAATGATTTGAATTGAGAAACATTTCAGGCAAACAAGCAGACACCATACACTTGGAACAAAAGCTTGCAACTCAAGCAATGAGCCAAAGTTGGAGGATATGCTTGAGAAAGATGCAATTATATATTGTGTAATTAGGTGTCATAGGAGTTAGTTTATTTGACTAATCACTATGGTGTCATGCTTAAGTCTTTGCCAATGAATATAAATCAATCAACGAATAAGTCAATTGATGAATCAATTGATAAATCGATTGTCTGACTCAGAACAAGTGTTTTCACTACATAAATCGATTGGGCAATCGATTAGTTAAAGTTTTTAGTGAAATTTGAATTCTGGGATAAATCCAATCAATTGGACAATTCATTGGGCAATCAATTGATTAATCGATTTTACAAGTCACAGAACCAACCATGTTTAGAATCAATCGATTGACAAATCGATTGTGATAAAGTTTTTAAAATCTGGAATAAGTTCTGTGATGCAACAAATCGATTGGGACATCAATTGATTTAGTTTTCTTAAACTCCAAGTTTGTGGCAATCGATTAGGCAATCGATTGAAGTTAATCATTTATCAGAACAACTTTGATTAAATCGATTGGCACATAGATTTTGTCAAAATAGCTGAGGTTCTGTAACAAGCACAATCGATTGGCAAATCGATTGACGTTTATGTCTGAGTCATTGTGATCAACACAATCGATTGGAAAATCGATTGATGTAAAAGTCTGAATCACTGTGATCAGCACAATCGATTGACGAATCGATTGAAGCTAATGTTTAAGTTACAAAAAGGATTCAACTCAATGCCAAATCGATTATGACTGTGATTA
This sequence comes from Cicer arietinum, assembly GCF_000331145.2. NCBI lineage: Eukaryota > Viridiplantae > Streptophyta > Magnoliopsida > Fabales > Fabaceae > Cicer > Cicer arietinum. Next base: position 2,178,892 of record NW_027339431.1, on the reverse strand, counting down.
TGAAGTCGACTGAGCAATCGATTGTTTTGATCTCGTTGTTGGAACAAAACAACTATAATCGATTACTCAATCGATTCTGATACAATCATAATATCCGTTCTGATTGATGTATTAAAAGAATCGATTGGCAAATCGATTCATGCTTATATGATCAAGATTTGAAGAAAAACAAGACATGCGAAAGTCGATTAGGCAATCGATTTACCAAGCTTTAACACATTATAAAATCGATTGAGCAATCGATTGTCCTGGTGTTTTCTGAATATATATATAAGCTGATTCAATCACTTTTGAAAATAACTTTCAGAAACTTTTCACAACTTTCGAATAACTCTTGGAAAACTTTTGACCACGTTTGAATACCTTTGATAAACACTTTGAGAGAAAAGTTTTACAACACACAAAATATCCATTAGCTAAATACTTTTTGTGTGAGATACTATAGTGATTGAGTCAAAGTCTTGATATTCTTTAATTCTTTGAAAAAGACAATTTTCTGTAAATTGAAAGGTTTGGAAATCCAGTAAGGAAACTGGTAGTTATCTTTGTTGATGTGAGATCATCAAGAAGAGGCTTTACCTAGATCTTGTGTGAGTTAGGCGATTAACTACAAGGATTAGGTGGTATAGAAACAAGAGTGAGTGAGTTAGATAGATAGGCTTTGAGGAAGCTGGACAATCTGTAAAAGGTTCTCAATTCATTCTATTGGAAAAGGCTGAAATCTTGTTGGATTTCAGGACTGGATGTAGGCTATCAAATTGATAGCTGAACCAGTATAAATCTCGGTGCATTTGTTTCTTATCCCTACTCTTTATTGATATTACATAAATGCATATTCTTGAATGTATGGATTAATGATTTTATGTCTAGATTAACATTCTGAATTAAGCATTGTTTCTTGTCTCATATATTGATAACATTGGCAAACTGTTTCAATCATTGCTCCTGAATATATTCCGCTACCGATCTTTGATAATTTGTTTAATAACTCTCATATCTTTAGACTAACAGAGGCCATTATTATTAACAATTGGCATCAAGAGCATGTTCTTTGTGTAGACTAACAGTCATCAAAGATAAAATGTCCTCTATAGATTTTCTAGGAGAAGGAGCATCATTGAAAAGGCCTCCAGCATTCAATGGAGCAGCATACATGTATTGGAAGGAGACAATGTTGATCTTTCTTGAAGCATGCAGCCTTGACGTTCTTGAAGCTGTTATAGACGGTCCCTTTGTACCAACCTTAGCTGGCACAGGTGATTCAGCAATTCCCAAACCCAGACCAGATTCGTCTGAGGATGACAAGAAAAAGGTTGGATACAATGCTAAGGCTAAAAACATCATAACCTCTGCCTTAAGCGCCGACGAATTCTTTAGGGTGTCAAACTGCAAGACTGCTAAGGAAATGTGGGAAACACTTCAAGAAACACATGAAGGTACTACAGATGTCAAAAGAACCAGAACAAATACTCTAATGCATGAGTATAAATTGTTCAACATGAAAAAGGATGAGTCAATCAATGACTTGCAGACAAGGTTCACTCATATCATCAACAATCTACATGCTCTAGGAAAAATCGTGGACAATGAGCAACAAATACGAAAAATAATGAGATGCTTGACAAGAGAATGGCAACCCAAGATCATTGCCATTGCTGAATCAAAGGATCTTGCCACATGACCATTGCCACTCTATTTGGAAAGCTCAGGGAGCATGAGATGGAACTGTACAGATTAGATGAGTCAGAACAACCTAATAGAAAAAGTAAATGACTTTCACTGAAGACTCAAACTCACAAAGTGAAATCTGAACCAGATACTGATGATTCAGAAAGTGAATCTGATGAAGAGCCTGAGATAGGTATGTTGGTTCAAAACCCTAATTGGACAAGAATAAACCAAGGAAGGACGAAAATGACCTAAATGTTCATCCAATGACACAAACACACCTATTGGATGCACAAGATTTGTTAAAAATCCTAATTGAACAAGAATAAGCCTAGGGAGGACGAAAATGACCTAAATGTTCATCCAATGACATAAACACACCTATTGGATACACAAGATTGGTTAAAAACCCTAATTGGACAAGAATAAACCAAGGAAGGACGAAAATGACCTAAATGTTCATCCAATGACACAAACACACCTATTGGATGCACAATATTGGTTAAAAACCCTAATTGGACGAGAATAAGCCAAGGGAGGACGAAAATGACCTAAATGTTCATCCAATGACATAAACACACCTATTAGATGCACAAGATTGGTTAAAAGCCCTAATTGGACAAGAATAAGCGGGAAGACAAAAATGACCTAAATGTTTATCCAATGACACAAACACACCTATTGGATGCACATGATTGGTTAAAAACCCTAATTGGACTAGGATAAACCTAGGGAGGACGAAAATGACCTAAATGTTCATCCAATGACACAAATGAACTTATTGACCGCACAAGATTGGTTAACAAGATTAATTGGACAAGAATAAGCCTAGGGAGGACGAAAATGACCTAAATGTTCATCCAATGACGTTCAACCAACGAAACAAACACACCTATTGGATGCACATGATTGGTTAAAAACCCTAGTCGGACAAGACTAAGTCTAGGGAGGTTGAAAATTACCAAAATGTTCATCCAATGACACAAACACACCTATTGGATGCACAAGATTTGTTATAAACCCTAATTGGACAAGAATAAGCGTAGGGAGGAAGAAAATGACCCGAATGTTCATCCAATGACACAAATGAACTTATTGGATGCACAAGATTGGTTAAAAACCCTAATTGGGCTAGAATAAACCTAGGGAGGACGAAAATGACCTAAATGTTCAACCAACGAAACAAACACACCTATTGGATGCACATGATTGGTTAAAAACCCTAGTCGGACAAGACTAAGTCTAGGGAGGTTGAAAATTACCAAAATGTTCATCCAATGACACAAACACA
>NW_027339431.1:2173477-2175433 GCF_000331145.2 Cicer arietinum | reverse complement strand
TTTTAACCTATCTTGTGCATCTAATAGGTGTGTTTGTGTCATTGGATGAAGATTTAGGTCATTGTCATTCTCCCTTGGCTTATTCTTGTCCAATTAAAGTTTTTAATCAATCTTGGGCATCCAATAGGTGTGTTTATGTCATTGGATGAACATTTAGGTCATTTTCGTCCTCCCTAGGCTTATTCTTGTCCAACTAGGGTTTTTAACCAATCTTGTGCATCCAATAGGTGTGTTTGTGTCATTGGATGAACATTTAGGTCATTTTCATCCTCCCTTGACTTATTCTTGTCCAATTGGGTTTTTAAACAATCTTGCGCATCCAATAGGTGTGTTTGTGTCATTGGATGACTATTTAGGTCATTTTCATCCTCCCTAGGTTTATTCTAGTCCAATTAGGGTTTTTAACCAATCTTGTGCATCCAATAGGTGTGTTTGTGCCATTGGATGAACATTTAGGTCATTTTCGTCTTCTCTTGGCTTATTCTTGTCCAATTAGAGTTTTTAACCAATCTTGTGCATCCAATAAGTGTGTTTGTGCCATTGGATGAACATTTAGGTCTTTTTCGTCTTCTCTTGGCTTATTCTTGTCCAATTAGAGTTTTTAACCAATCTTGTGCATCCAATAAGTGTGTTTGTGCCATTGGATGAACATTAAGGTCATTTTCGTCCTCCCTAGGCTTATTCTTGTCCAATTAGGGTTTTTCACAAATCTTGGGCATCCAATAGGTGTGTTTGTGTCGTTGCATGAACATTTAGGTCATTTTCGTCCTTCCTTGGTTTATTTTAGTCCAATTAGGGTTTTTAACCAATCTTGTGAATCCAATAGGTGTGTTTGTGCCATTGGATGAACATTTAGGGCATTTTCGTCTACTCTTGGCTTATTCTTGTCCAATTAGAGTTTTTAACCAATCTTGTGCATCCAATAAGTGTGTTTGTGTCATTGGATGAACATTTAGGTCATTTTCGTCCTTCTTTGGCTTATTCTTGTCCAATTAGGGTTTTTAACCAATCTTGTTCATCCAATAAGTTCATTTGTGTCATTGGATGAACATTTAGGTCATTTTCATCCTCCGTAGAGTTTATTCTAGTCCAATTAGGGTTTTTAACCAATCTTCTGCATCCAATAGGTGTGTTTGTGTCATTGGATGAACATTTAGGTCATTTTCGTCCTCCCTAGGTTTATTCTAGTCCAATTAGGGTTTTTAACCTATGTTGTGCATCTAATAGGTGTGTTTGTGTCATTGGATGAAGATTTAGGTTATTTTCGTCCTCCCTTGGCTTATTCGGGTCCAATTAAAGTTTTTAACCAATCTTTTGCATCCAATAGGTGTGTTTATGTCATTGGATGAACATTTAGGTCATTTTCGTCCTCCCTAGGCTTATTCTTCTCCAACTAGGGTTTTTAACCAATCTTGTGCATCCAATAGGTGTGTTTGTGTCATTGGATGACCATTTAGGTCATTTTCATCCTCCCTAGGTTTATTCTTGTGCAATTAGGGTTTTTTAGCAATCTTATGCATCCAATAAGTTCGTTTGTGTCGTTGGATGAACATTTAGGTCATTTTCGTCCTCCCTTGGCTTATTCTTGTCCAATTGGGTTTTTAATCAATCTTGTGCATCCAATAGGTGTGTTTGTGTCATTGGATGACCATTTAGGTCATTTTCATCCTCCCTAGGTTTATTCTTGTGCAATTAGGGTTTTTTAGCAATCTTATGCATCCAATAAGTTCGTTTGTGTCGTTGGATGAAAATTTAGGTCATTTTCGTCCTCCCTTGGCTTATTCTTGTCCAATTGGGTTTTTAATCAATCTTGTGCATCCAATAGGTGTGTTTGTGTCATTGGATAACCATTTAGGTCATTTTCATCCTCCCTAGGTTTATTCTAGTGCAATTAGGGTTTTTAACCAATCTTGTGCATCCAATAGGTGTGTTTGTGCCATTGGATGAACATTTAGG
>NW_027339431.1:2168313-2171340 GCF_000331145.2 Cicer arietinum | reverse complement strand
CAAGCTTATTCTTGTCCGATTAGGGTTTTTAACAAATCTTGGGCATCCAATAGGTGTGTTTGTGTCATTGGATGAACATTTAGGTCATTTTCATCCTCCGTAGAGTTTATTCTAGTCCAATTAGGGTTTTTAACCAATCTTGTGCATCCAATCGGTGTGTTTGTGTCATTGGATGAACATTTAGGTCATTTTCATCCTCCGTAGAGTTTATTCTAGTCCAATTAGGGTTTTTAACCAATCTTGTGCATCCAATCGGTGTGTTTGTGTCATTGGATGAACATTTAGGTCATTTTCATCCTCCGTAGAGTTTATTCTAGTCCAATTAGGGTTTTTAACCAATCTTGTGCATCCAATAGGTGTGTTTGTGCCATTGGATGAACATTTAGGGCATTTTTGTCTTCTCTTGGCTTATTCTGGTCCAATTAGAGTTTTTAACCAATCTTGTGCATCCAATAAGTGTGTTTGTGTCATTGGATAAAAATTTAGGTCATTTTTGTCCTCTCTTAGCTTATTCTTGTCCAATAAGGGTTTTTAACCAATCTTGTGCATCCAATCAGTTCATTTGTGTCATTGGATGAACATTTAGGTCATTTTCGTCCTCCGTTGGCTTATTCTGGTCCAATTAGAGTTTTTAACCAATCTTGTGCATCCAATCGGTGTGTTTGTGTCATTGGATGAACATTTAGGTCATTTTCGTCCTCCGTTGGCTTATTCTGGTCCAATTAGAGTTTTTAACCAATCTTGTGCATCCAATCGGTGTGTTTGTGTCATTGGATGAAGATTTAGGTCATTTTCGTCCTCCGTTGGCTTATTCTGGTCCAATTAAAGTTTTTAACCAATCTTGGGCATCCAATAGGATCGTTTATGTCATTGGATGAACATTTAGGTCATTTTTGTCCTCCCTAGGCTTATTCTTGTCCAATTAGGGTTTTTAACCAATCTTGTGCATCCAATAGGTGTGTTTGTGCCATTGGATGAACATTTAGGGCATTTTTGTCTTCTCTTGGCTTATTCTGGTCCAATTAGAGTTTTTAACCAATCTTGTGCATCCAATAGGTGTGTTTGTGCCATTGGATGAACATTTAGGGCATTTTTGTCTTCTCTTGGCTTATTCTGGTCCAATTAGAGTTTTTAACCAATCTTGTGCATCCAATAGGTGTGTTTGTGCCATTGGATGAACATTTAGGGCATTTTTGTCTTCTCTTGGCTTATTCTGGTCCAATTAGAGTTTTTAACCAATCTTGTGCATCCAATAGGTGTGTTTGTGCCATTGGATGAACATTTAGGGCATTTTTGTCTTCTCTTGGCTTATTCTGGTCCAATTAGAGTTTTTAACCAATCTTGTGCATCCAATAGGTGTGTTTGTGCCATTGGATGAACATTTAGGGCATTTTTGTCTTCTCTTGGCTTATTCTGGTCCAATTAGAGTTTTTAACCAATCTTGTGCATCCAATAGGTGTGTTTGTGCCATTGGATGAACATTTAGGGCATTTTTGTCTTCTCTTGGCTTATTCTGGTCCAATTAGAGTTTTTAACCAATCTTGTGCATCCAATAGGTGTGTTTGTGCCATTGGATGAACATTTAGGGCATTTTTGTCTTCTCTTGGCTTATTCTGGTCCAATTAGAGTTTTTAACCAATCTTGTGCATCCAATAGGTGTGTTTGTGCCATTGGATGAACATTTAGGGCATTTTTGTCTTCTCTTGGCTTATTCTGGTCCAATTAGAGTTTTTAACCAATCTTGTGCATCCAATAGGTGTGTTTGTGCCATTGGATGAACATTTAGGGCATTTTTGTCTTCTCTTGGCTTATTCTGGTCCAATTAGAGTTTTTAACCAATCTTGTGCATCCAATAGGTGTGTTTGTGCCATTGGATGAACATTTAGGGCATTTTTGTCTTCTCTTGGCTTATTCTGGTCCAATTAGAGTTTTTAACCAATCTTGTGCATCCAATAGGTGTGTTTGTGCCATTGGATGAACATTTAGGGCATTTTTGTCTTCTCTTGGCTTATTCTGGTCCAATTAGAGTTTTTAACCAATCTTGTGCATCCAATAGGTGTGTTTGTGCCATTGGATGAACATTTAGGGCATTTTTGTCTTCTCTTGGCTTATTCTGGTCCAATTAGAGTTTTTAACCAATCTTGTGCATCCAATAGGTGTGTTTGTGTCATTGGATGAACATTTAGGTCATTTTCCTCCCTAGAGTTTATTCTAATCCAATAAGAGTTTTTAGTCAATCTTGTGCATCCAATTGGTGTGTTCGTGACATTGGATAAACATTTAGGTCATTTTCATCCTCCGTAGAGTTTATTCTAGTCCAATTAGGTTTTTTAACCAATCTTGTGCATCCAATAAGTTCATTTGTGTCATTGGATGAACATTAAGGTCATTTTCGTCCTCCTTAGGCTTATTCTTGTCCAATTAGGGTTTTTAACAAATCTTGGGCATCCAATAGGTGTGTTTGTGTCATTGGATGAACATTTAGGTCATTTTCGTCCTCCTTAGGCTTATTCTTGTCCAATTAGGGTTTTTAACAAATCTTGGGCATCCAATAGGTGTGTTTGTGTCATTGGATGAACATTTAACATTTAGGTCATTATCGTCCTCTCTAGGCTTCTTCTTGTCCAATTAGGGTTTTTAACCAATCTTGTGCAACCAATAGGTGTGTTTGTGTCATTGGATGAACATTTAGGTCATTTTTCTCATCCCTAGGTTTATTCTAGTCCAATTAGGGTTTTTAACCAATCTTGTGCATCTAATAGGTGTGTTTGTGTCATTTGATGAAGATTTAGGTCATTTTCGTCCCTCTTGGCTTATTCTTGTCCAATTAAAGTTTTTAACCAATCTTGTGCATCCAATAGGTTCGTTTATGTCATTGGATGAAGATTTTGGTCATTTTGTCCTCCCTAGGCTTATTCTTGTCCAACTACGATTTTTAACCAATCTTGTGCATCCAATAGGTGTGTTTGTGTCGTTGGATGAACATTTAGGTCATTTTCGTCCTCCCTAGGCTTATTCTTGTCCAAT
>NW_027339431.1:2151617-2152331 GCF_000331145.2 Cicer arietinum | reverse complement strand
TCCTCCCTAGGCTTATTCTCTTCCAATTAGGGTTTTTAACAAATCTTGTGCATCCAATAGGTGTGTTTGTGTAATTGGATGAACATTTAGGTCATGTTCATCCTCCCTAGAGTTATTCTTGTGCAACTAGGGTTTTTAACCAATCTTGTGCATCCAATAGGGGTGTCTGTGTCGTTGGATGAACATTTAGGTCATTTTCGTCCTCCCTTGGCTTATTCTAGTCCAATTAGGGTTTTTAGTCAATCTTGTGCATCCAATAGGTGTGTTTGTGTAATTGGATGAACATTTAGGTCATGTTCATCCTCCCTAGAGTTATTCTTGTGCAACTAGGGTTTTTAACCAATCTTGTGCATCCAATAAGTTCATTTGTGTCATTGGATGAAAATTAGGGTCATTTTCGTCCTCCCTAGGCTTATTCTTGTCCAATTAGGGTTTTTAACAAATCTTCGGCATCCAATAGGTGTGTTTGTGTCATTGGATGAACATTTAGATAATTTTCGTCCTTCCTTGGTTTAATCTAGTCCAATTAGGGTTTTTAACCAATCTTGTGCATCCAATAGGTGTGTTTATGTCATTCGATGAACATTTAGGTCAATTTCGTCCTCTCTAGGCTTCTTCTTGTCCAATTAGGGTTTTTAACCAATCTTGTGCATCCAATAGGTGTGTTTGTGTCATTGGATGAACATTTAGGTCATTTCCGTCCTCCCTTGGCTT
>NW_027339431.1:2149816-2150765 GCF_000331145.2 Cicer arietinum | reverse complement strand
ACCAATCTTGTGCATCCAATAGGTGTGTTTGTGTCATTGGATGAACATTTAGGTCATTTTCGTCCTCCCTATGTTTATTCTAGACCAATTAGGGTTTTTAACCAATCTTGTGCATCCAATAGGTGCGTTTGTGTGATTGGATGAACATTTAGGTTATTTTCGTCCTCCCTAGGTTTTTCTAGTCCAATTACGGTTTTTAACCAATCTTGTGCATCCAATAGGTGTGTTTTTGTCATTGAATGAACATTTAGGTCATTTTTGTCCTTCCTAGGCTTATTCTCTTCCAAATAGGGTTTTTAACCAATCTTGTGCATCCAATATGTGTCTTTGTGTTGTTGGATGAACATTTAGGTCATTTTCGTCCTCCCTAGGCTTATTCTTGTCCAATTAGGGTTTTTAACAAATCTTGAGCATCCAATAGGTGTGTTTGTCTCATTGGATGAACATTTAGGTCATTTTCGTCCTTCCTTTGTTTATTCTAGTCCAATTAGGGTTTTGAACCAATCTTGTGCATCCAATAGGTGTGTTTATGTCGTTGGATGAACATTTAGGTCATTTTCGTCCTCCCTTGGCTTCTTCTTGTCCAATTAGGGTTTTTAACCAATCTTGTGCATCCAATAGGTGCGTTTGTGTGATTGGATGAACATTTAGGTTATTTTCGTTCTCCCTAGGTTTTTCTAGTCCAATTACGGTTTTTAACCAATCTTGTGCATCCAATAGGTGTGTTTGTGTCATTGGATGAACATTTTGGTCATTTTCGTCCTCCCTAGGTTTATTCTTGTCCAATTAAGGTGTTTAACCAATCTTGTGCATCCAATAAGTTCATTTGTGTCATTGGATGAACAATTAGGTCATTTTAATCCTCCCTAGAGTTTATTCTAGTCCAATTAGGGTTTGAAACCAATCTTGTGCATCCAATAGGTGTGTTTGTGTCATTGGATGAACATTT
>NW_027339431.1:2148961-2149316 GCF_000331145.2 Cicer arietinum | reverse complement strand
ATTTTCGTCCTCCCTAGGCTTATTCTTGTTCAATTAGGGTTTTTAACAAATCTTGTGCATCCAGTAGGTGTGTTTGTGTCATTGATTGAACATTTAGTCATTTTCGTCCTCCCTAGACTTATTCTTGTCCAATTAGGGTTTTTAACCAATTTTATGCATCCAATAAGTTCATTTGTGTAATTGGATGAACATTTAAGTCATTTTCGTCCTCCCTAGGCTTATTCTTGTCCAATTAAGGGTTTTAACCAATCTTGTTCATCTAATAAGTTCTTTTGTGTAATTGGATGAACATTTAGGTCATTTTCGTCCTCCCTAGGCTTATTCTTGTCCAATTAGGGTTTTTAACCAATCTTGT
>NW_027339431.1:2147825-2148180 GCF_000331145.2 Cicer arietinum | reverse complement strand
CCTTTGGCTTATTCTTGTCCAATTAGGGTTTTTAACCAATCTTGTGCATCCAATAGGTGTGTTTGTGTCATAGGATGAACATTTAGGTCATTTTTCGTCCTTCCTTGGTTTATTCTTGTCTAATTAGGGTTTTTAACCAATCTTGTGCATCCAATGAGGTCATTTGTGTCATTGGATAAACATTTAGGTTATTTTCATCTTCCGTTGGGTTATTCTTGTCCAATTAGGGTTTTTAACCAATCTGGTGAATGCAATAGGCGTGTTTGTGTCATTGGATGAACATTTAGGTAATTTTTGTCCTCCCATGGCTTATTCTTGTCCAATTAGGGTTTTTAACCAATCTTGTGCACCCAAT
>NW_027339431.1:2144588-2147077 GCF_000331145.2 Cicer arietinum | reverse complement strand
TTTAAACCAATCTTGTGCATCCAATAGGTGTGTTTGTGTCATTGGATGAACATTTAGGTCATTTTCATCCTCCCTAGGTTTATTCTTGTCCAATTAGGGTTTTTAACCAATCTTGTGCATCCAATAAGTTCATTTATGTCATTGGATAAACATTTATGTCGTTGTCATCTTCCTTTGGCTTATTCTTGTCCAACTAGGGTTTTTAACCAATCTTGTGCATCAAATAGGTGTGTTTGCGTCATTGGATGAACATTTAGGTAATTTTTGTCCTCCCATGGCTTATTCTTCTCCAATTAGGGTTTTTAACATTTCTTGTGCATCCAATAGGTGTGTTTGTGTCATTGGATGAACATCTAGGTCATTTTCATCCTCCCTAGGTTTATTCTAGTCCAATTAGGGTTTTTAACCAATCTTGTGCATCCAATAGGTGTGTTTGTGTCATTGGATGAACATTTAGGTCATTTTCATCCTCCCTAGGTTTATTCTAGTCCAATTAGGGTTTTTAACCAATCTTGTGCATCCAATAGGTGTGTTTGTGTCATTGGATGAACATTTAGGTCATTTTCATCCTCCCTAGGTTTATTCTAGTCCAATTAGGGTTTTTAACCAATCTTGTGCATCCAATAGGTGTGTTTGTGTCATTGGATGAATATCTAGGTCATTTTCATCTTCCCTTGACTTATTCTAGTCCAACTAGGGTTTTAAACCAATCTTGTGCATCCAATAGGTGTGTTTGTGTCATCGGATGAACATTTAGGTCATTTTCGTCCTCCCTAAGCTTATTCTTGCCCAATTAGGATTTCTAACAAATCTTATGCATCCAATAAGTATGTCTGTGTCATTGGATTAAAATTTAGGTCATTTTCGTCATTCCTTGGCTTATTCTTGTTCAATTAGGGTTTTTCACCAATCTTGTGCATCTAATAAGTGTGCTTGTGTCATTGGATGAACATTTAGGTCATTTTCGTCCTTCCATGGCTTATTCTTTTCCAATTAGGGTTTTGTTACAAATCTTGTGCATCCAATAGGTGTGTTTGTGTCATTGGATGAACATTCAGGTCATATACTTGTCCAATTAGGGTTTTTAACCAATCTTTTGCATCCAATAAGGTTGCTTGTTTCATTGGATGAACATTTAGGTCATTTTCGTCCTCCCTATGTTTATTCTAGTCCAATTAAGGTTTTTAACCAATCTTGTGTATCTAATAGGTGTGTTTGTGTCATTGGATGAACATTTAGGTCATTTTCGTCCTCTCTCTGCTTATTCTTGTCCAATTAGGGTTTTTAACAAATCTTGTGCATCCAGTAGGTGTGTTTGTGCCATTGAACGAACATTTAGGTCATTTTCGTCCTACCTTGGCTTATTCTTGTCTAATTTGAGTTTTTAACCAATCTTGTGTATCCAATAGGTGTGTTTGTGTCATTGGATGAACATTTTGGTCATTTTCGTCCTCCCTTAGCTTATTCTTGTCCAATTACGGTTTTTAACCAATATTGTGCATCCAATAAGTTCATTTGTGTCATTGGATGAACATTCAGCTCATTTTCGTCCTCCCTTAGCTTATTCTTGTCCAATTAGGGTTTTTTAACCAATCTTGTGCATCCAATAAGCTCATTTGTGTCATTGGATGAACATTTAGGTCATTTCTCCCTCCCTAAGTTTATCTTAGTCCAATTAGAGTTTTTAACCAATCCTGTGCATCCAATAAGTTCATTTGTGTTATTGGATGAACATTTATGTCATTTTCGACCTTCCTTGGCTTATTCTTTTCCAATTAGGGTTTTTAACCAATCTTGTGTATCCAATAAGTTCATTTGTGTCATTGGATGAACATTTAGGTCATTTTCATCCTCCCTAGGTTTATTCTAGTCCAATTAGGGTTTTTAACCAATCTTGTGCATCCAATAGGTGTGTTTGTGTCATTGGATGAACATTTAGGGCATTTTCGTTTTCCCTTGGCTCATTCTTGTCCAATTAGGGTTTTTAACCATTCTTGTGCATCCATTAGGTGCGTTTGTGTCATTGGATGAACATCTAGGTCATTTTCGTCCTCCCCAGGCTTATTCTTGTCCAATTAGGATTTTTAACCAATCTTGTGCATCCAATAAGTTCATTTGAGTCATTGGATGAACATTTAGGTCATTTTCGTCCTCCCTAGGTTTATTCTAGTCCAATTAGGGTTTTTAATCAATCATGTGCATCCAATAGGTGTGTTTGTGTCATTGGATGAACATTTAGGTCATTATCGTCCTCCCTTGCCTTATTCTTGTCCATTTAGGGGTTTTAACCAATGTTATGCATCCAATAGGTGTGTTTGTGTCATTGGATGAACATTTAGGTCATTTTCGTCCTTCCTTGCCTTATTCTTGTCCAATTAGGGTTTTTAACCAATCTTGTGTATCCAATAAGTTCATTTGTGTCATTGGATGAACATTTAGGTCATTTTCATCCTCCCTAGGTTTATTCTAGTCCAATTAGGTTTTTTAAC
>NW_027339431.1:2139401-2144565 GCF_000331145.2 Cicer arietinum | reverse complement strand
CTAGACTTATTGTTTTCCAATTAGGGTTTTTAACCAATCTTGTGCATCGAATAGGTGTGTTTGTGTCATTGGATGAACATTTAGGTCATTTTCGTCCTCCCTAGACTTATTCTTTTCCAATTAGGGTTTTTAACCAATCTTGTGCATCGAATAGGTGTGTTTATGTCATTGGATGAACATTTAGGTCATTTTCGTCCTCCCTAGGCTTATTCATTTCCAATTAGCGTTTTTAACCAATCTTGTGCATCCAATAAGTTCATTTTTGTCATTGGATGAACACTTAGGCCATTTTAATCCTCCCTAAACTTATTCTTGTCCAACTAGGGTTTTTAACCAATCTTGTGCATCCAATAGGTGTGTTTGTGTCATTGGACGAACATTTAGGTCATTTTCGTCCTTCTTTGGCTTATTCTTGTCCAATTGGAGTTTTTAACCAATCTTGTGCATCCAATAGGTGTGTTTGTGTCATTGGACGAACATTTAGGTCATTTTCGTCCTTCTTTGGCTTATTCTTGTCCAATTGGAGTTTTTAACAAATCTTGTGCATCCAATAGGTGTGTTTGTGTCATTGGACGAACATTTAGGTCATTTTCGTCCTTCTTTGGCTTATTCTTGTCCAATTGGAGTTTTTAACCAATCTTGTGCATCCAATAGGTGTGTTTGTGTCATTGGATGAACATTTAGGTCATTTTCGTCCTCCCTTAGCTTATTCTTGTCCAATTAGGGTTTTTAACCAATATTGTCCATCCAATAAGTTCATTTGTGTTATTGGATGAACATTCAGCTTATTTTCTACCTCCCAAGGCTTATTCTTGTCCAAATAGGGTTTGTAACCAATCTTGTGCATCCAAAAGGTGTGTTTTTGTCATTGGATGAACATTTAGGTCATTTTCGTCCTCCCTAGGCTTCTTCTTGTCCAATTAGAGTTTTTAACCAATCTTGTGCATCGAATACGTTCATTTGTATCATTGGATGAACATTTAGGTCATTTTCGTCCTCGCTAAACTTATTCTAGTCCAATTAGGGTTTTTAACCAATCTTGTGCATCCAATAAGTTCATTTGTGTCATTGGATGAACGTTTAGGTCATTTTCGTCCTCCCTAGGTTTATTCTAGTCCAATTAGGGTTTTTAACCAATCTTGTGCATCCAATAAGTTCATTTGTGTCATTGGATAAACATTTAGGTCATTTTCATCTTCCTTTGGCTTATTCTTGTCCAATTAGGGTTTTAAACCAATCATCTGCATCCAATAGGTGTGTTTGTGTCATCGGATGAACATTTAGGTCATTTTCGTCCTCGCTAAACTTATTCTAGTCCAATTAGGGTTTTTAACCAATCTTGTGCATCCAATAAGTTCATTTGTGTCATTGGATAAACATTTAGGTCATTTTCATCTTCCTTTGGCTTATTCTTGTCCAATTAGGGTTTTAAACCAATCATCTGCATCCAATAGGTGTGTTTGTGTCATCGGATGAACATTTAGGTCATTTTCGTCCTCGCTAAACTTATTCTAGTCCAATTAGGGTTTTTAACCAATCTTGTGCATCCAATAAGTTCATTTGTGTCATTGGATAAACATTTAGGTCATTTTCATCTTCCTTTGGCTTATTCTTGTCCAATTAGGGTTTTAAACCAATCATCTGCATCCAATAGGTGTGTTTGTGTCATCGGATGAACATTTAGGTCATTTTCGTCTCCCTAAGCTTATTCTTGCCCAATTAGGATTTCTAACAAATCTTATGCATCCAATAAGTATGTTTGTGTCATTGGATTAACATTTAGGTCATTTTCGTCATTCCTTGGCTTATTCTTGTTCAATTAGGGTTTTCACCAATCTTGTGCATCTAATAAGTGTGCTTGTGTCATTGGATGAACATTCAGGTCATTTTCGTCCTTCCATGGCTTATTCTTTTCCAATTAGGGTTTTGTTACAAATCTTGTGCATCCGATATGTGTGTTTGTGTCATTGGATGAACATTCAGGTCATATACTTGTCCAATTAGGGTTTTTAACCAATCTTTTGCATCCAATAAGGTTGCTTGTTTCATTGGATGAACATTTATGTCATTTTCGACCTTCCTTGGCTTATTCTTTTCCAATTAGGGTTTTTAACCAATCTTGTGCATCCAATAAGTTCATTTGAGTCATTGGATGAACATTTAGGTCATTTTCGTCCTCCCTAGGCTTATTCTTGTCCAATTAGGGTTTTTAACCAATCTTGTGCATCCAATAAGTTCATTTGAGTCATTGGATGAACATTTAGGTCATTTTCGTCCTCCCTAGGCTTATTCTTGTCCAATTAGGGTTTTTAACCAATCTTGTGCATCCAATAAGTTCATTTGAGTCATTGGATGAACATTTAGGTCATTTTCGTCCTCCCTAGGCTTATTCTTGTCCAATTAGGGTTTTTAACCAATCTTGTGCATCCAATAAGTTCATTTGAGTCATTGGATGAACATTTAGGTCATTTTCGTCCTCCCTAGGCTTATTCTTGTCCAATTAGGGTTTTTAACCAATCTTGTGCATCCAATAAGTTCATTTGAGTCATTGGATGAACATTTAGGTCATTTTCGTCCTCCCTAGGCTTATTCTTGTCCAATTAGGGTTTTTAACCAATCTTGTGCATCCAATAAGTTCATTTGAGTCATTGGATGAACATTTAGGTCATTTTCGTCCTCCCTAGGCTTATTCTTGTCCAATTAGGGTTTTTAACCAATCTTGTGCATCCAATAAGTTCATTTGAGTCATTGGATGAACATTTAGGTCATTTTCGTCCTCCCTAGGCTTATTCTTGTCCAATTAGGGTTTTTAACCAATCTTGTGCATCCAATAAGTTCATTTGAGTCATTGGATGAACATTTAGGTCATTTTCGTCCTCCCTAGGCTTATTCTTGTCCAATTAGGGTTTTTAACCAATCTTGTGCATCCAATAAGTTCATTTGAGTCATTGGATGAACATTTAGGTCATTTTCGTCCTCCCTAGGCTTATTCTTGTCCAATTAGGGTTTTTAACCAATCTTGTGCATCCAATAAGTTCATTTGAGTCATTGGATGAACATTTAGGTCATTTTCGTCCTCCCTAGGCTTATTCTTGTCCAATTAGGGTTTTTAACCAATCTTGTGCATCCAATAAGTTCATTTGAGTCATTGGATGAACATTTAGGTCATTTTCGTCCTCCCTAGGCTTATTCTTGTCCAATTAGGGTTTTTAACCAATCTTGTGCATCCAATAAGTTCATTTGAGTCATTGGATGAACATTTAGGTCATTTTCGTCCTCCCTAGGCTTATTCTTGTCCAATTAGGGTTTTTAACCAATCTTGTGCATCCAATAAGTTCATTTGAGTCATTGGATGAACATTTAGGTCATTTTCGTCCTCCCTAGGCTTATTCTTGTCCAATTAGGGTTTTTAACCAATCTTGTGCATCCAATAAGTTCATTTGAGTCATTGGATGAACATTTAGGTCATTTTCGTCCTCCCTAGGCTTATTCTTGTCCAATTAGGGTTTTTAACCAATCTTGTGCATCCAATAAGTTCATTTGAGTCATTGGATGAACATTTAGGTCATTTTCGTCCTCCCTAGGCTTATTCTTGTCCAATTAGGGTTTTTAACCAATCTTGTGCATCCAATAAGTTCATTTGAGTCATTGGATGAACATTTAGGTCATTTTCGTCCTCCCTAGGCTTATTCTTGTCCAATTAGGGTTTTTAACCAATCTTGTGCATCCAATAAGTTCATTTGAGTCATTGGATGAACATTTAGGTCATTTTCGTCCTCCCTAGGCTTATTCTTGTCCAATTAGGGTTTTTAACCAATCTTGTGCATCCAATAAGTTCATTTGAGTCATTGGATGAACATTTAGGTCATTTTCGTCCTCCCTAGGCTTATTCTTGTCCAATTAGGGTTTTTAACCAATCTTGTGCATCCAATAAGTTCATTTGAGTCATTGGATGAACATTTAGGTCATTTTCGTCCTCCCTAGGCTTATTCTTGTCCAATTAGGGTTTTTAACCAATCTTGTGCATCCAATAAGTTCATTTGTGTCATTGGATGAACATTTAGGTCATTTCTTCCTCCCTAGGTTTATCCTAGTCCATTTAGGGTTTTTAACCAATCATGTGCATCCAATAAGTTCATTTGTGTTATTGGATAAACATTTAGGTCATTTTCGTCCCCCCTTAGCTTATTCTTGTCCAATCAGGGTTTTTAACCAATCTTGTGCATCCAATAAGTATGTTTGTGTCATTGGATGAACATTTAGGTCATTTTCGTCCCCCCTAGGCTTATTCTTTTCCAATTAGGATTTTTAACCAATCTTGTGCATCGAATAGGTGTGTTTGTGTCATTGGATGAACATTTAGGTCATTTTCGTCCTTTTGTGGCTTATACTTGTCCAATTAGAGTTTTTAACCAATCTTGTGCATCCAATAAGTTCATTTGTGTCATTGGATAAACATTTAGGTCATTTTCGTCCCCCCTAGGCTTATTCTTTTCCAATTAGGATTTTTAACAACTCTTGTGCATCCAATAGGTGTGTTTGTGTCATTGGATGAACATTTAGGTAATTTTTGTCCTCCCATGGCTTATTCTTGTCCAATTAGGGGTTTTAACCAATCTTGTGCATCCAATAAGTATGTTTGTGTCATTGGATGAACATTTAGGTAATTTTTGTCCTCCCATGGCTTATTCTTGTCCAATTAGGGGTTTTAACCAATCTTGTGCATCCAATAAGTATGTTTGTGTCATTGGATGAACATTTAGGTAATTTTTGTCCTCCCATGGCTTATTCTTGTCCAATTAGGGGTTTTAACCAATCTTGTGCATCCAATAAGTATGTTTGTGTCATTGGATGAACATTTAGGTAATTTTTGTCCTCCCATGGCTTATTCTTGTCCAATTAGGGGTTTTAACCAATCTTGTGCATCCAATAGTTGTGTTTGTGTCATTGGATCAACATCTAGGTCATTTTCATCCTCCCTAGACTTATTCTTGTCCAACTAGGGTTTTAAACCAATCTTGTGCATCCAATAGGTGTGTTTGTTTCATTGGATGAACATTTAGGTCACTTTCGTCCTTCCTTGGCCTATTCTTGTCCAATTAGGATTTTTAACAACTCTTGTGCATCCAATAGGTGTGTTTGTGTCATTGGATGAACATTTAGG
>NW_027339431.1:2133790-2134316 GCF_000331145.2 Cicer arietinum | reverse complement strand
CCTTGGCTTATTCTTGTCCAATTAGGATTTTTAACAAATCTTGTGCATCCAATAGGTGTGGTTGTGTCATTGGATGAACATTTTGGTCATTTTCGTCCTTCCTTGGCTTATTCTTGTCCAATTAGGGTTGTTAACCAATATTGTGCATCCAATAGGTGTGTTTGTGTCATTGGATAAACATTTAGGTCATTTTCGTCTTCCCTTGGCTTATTTTTGTCCAATTACGGTTTTTAACCAATCTTGTGCATCCAATAGGTGTGTTTGTGTCATTGGATGAACATTTAAGCCATTTTCGTCCTCCTTGGGCTTAATCTTGTCCAATTAGAGTTTTTAACAACTCTTGTGCATCCAAAAGATGTGTTTGTGTCATTGGATGAACATTTAGGTCATTTTCGTCCTTCCTTGGCTTATTATTGTCCAATTAGGGTTTTTAACCAATCTTGTGCATCCAATAAGTTCATTTGTGTCATTGAATAAATATTTAGGTCATTTTCGTCTTCCTTTGGCTTATTCTTGTCCAATTAGG
>NW_027339431.1:2122841-2133690 GCF_000331145.2 Cicer arietinum | reverse complement strand
TGCATCCAATAGGTGTGTTTGTGTCATTGGATGAACATTTAGGTCATTTTCGTCCTCCCTAGGTTTATTCTTGTCCAATTAGGGTTTTTAACCAATCTTGTGCATCCAATAAGTTCATTTATGTCATTGGATAAACATTTAGGTCGTTGTCATCTTCCTTTGGCTTATTCTTGTCCAATTAAGGTTTTTAACTAATCTTGTGCATCAAATAGGTGTGTTTGCGTCATTTGATGAACATTTAGGTAATTTTTGTCCTCCCATGGCTTATTCTTCTCCTATTAGGGTTTTTAACAATTCTTGTGCATCCAATAGGTGTGTTTGTGTCATTGGATGAACATCTAGGTCATTTTCATCCTCCCTAGACTTATTCTAGTCCAACTAGGGTTTTAAACCAATCTTGTGCATCCAATAGGTGTGTTTGTGTCATTGGATGAACATTTAGGTCATTTTCGTCCTCCCTAGGTTTATTCTAGTCCAATTAGGGTTTTTAACCAATCTTGTGCATCCAATAGGTGTGTTTGTGTCATTGGATGAACATTTAGGTCATTTTCGTCCTCCCTAGGTTTATTCTAGTCCAATTAGGGTTTTTAACCAATCTTGTGCATCCAATAGGTGTGTTTGTGTCATTGGATGAACATTTAGGTCATTTTCGTCCTCCCTAGGTTTATTCTAGTCCAATTAGGGTTTTTAACCAATCTTGTGCATCCAATAAGTTCATTTTTGTTATTGGATAAACATTTAGGTCATTTTCGTCATCCTTTGGCTTATTCTTGTCCAATTAGGGTTTTAAACCAATCTTGTGCATCCAATAGGTGTGTTTGTGTCATCGGATGAACATTTAGGTCATTTTCGTCCTCCCTAGGTTTATTCTAGTCCAATTAGGGTTTTTAACCAATCTTGTGCATCGAATAGGTGTGTTTGTGTCATCGGATGAACATTTAGGTCATTTTCGTCATCCCTAGGTTTATTCTAGACCAATTAGGGTTTTTAACCAATCTTGTGCATCCAATAGGTGTGTTTGTGTCATCGGATGAACATTTAGGTCATTTTCGTACTCCCTAAGCTTATTCTTGCCCAATTAGGATTTTTAACAAATCTTGTGCATCCAATAGGTGTGGTTGTGTCATTGGATAAACATTTTGGTCATTTTCGTCCTTTCTTGTCCAATTAGGGTTTTTAACCAATCTTGTGCATCCAATAAGTTCATTTGTGTCATTTGATGAACATTTAGGTCATTTTCGTCTTCCTTTGGCTTATACTTGTCCAATTAGGGTTTTTAACCAATCTTGTGCATCCAATAAGTTCATTTGTGTCATTGGATGAACATTTAGGTCATTTTCGTCCTCCCTAGGTTTAATCTAGTCCAATTAGGTTTTTAAACAATCTTGTGGATCCAATAGGTGTGTTTGTGTCATTGGATAAACATTTTAGCCATTTTCGTCCTACCTTGGCTTATTCTTGTCCAATTAGAGTTTTTACCAATCTTGTGCATCCAATAGGTGTGTTTGTGTCATTGGATGAACATTTAGGTCACTTTTGTCCTTCCTTGGCTTATTCTTGTCCAATTAGGATTTTTAACAAATCTTGTGCATCCAATAGGTGTGGATGTGTCATTGGATGAACATTTTGGTCATTTTCGTCCTTCCTTGGCTTATTCTTGTCCAATTTGGGTTTTTAACCAATCTTGTGCATCCAATAAGTTCATTTGTGTCATTGGATGAACATTTTGGTCATTTTCGTCCTTCCTTGGCTTATTCTTGTCCAATTTGGGTTTTTAACCAATCTTGTGCATCCAATAAGTTCATTTGTGTCATTGGATAAACATTTAGGTCATTTTCGTCTTCCTTTGGCTTATTCTTGTCCAATTAGGGTTTTTAACCAATCCTTTGCATCCAATAGGTGTGTTTGTGTCATTGGATGAAAATTTAGGTCATTTTCGTCCTCCCTAGAGTTATTCTTGTCCAACTAGGGTTTTTAACCAATCTTGTGGATCCAATAGGTGTGTTTGTGTCATTGGACGAACACTTTAGCCATTTTCGTCCTACCTTGGCTTATTCTTGTCATATTAGGGTTTTTAACCAATCTTGTGCATCCAATAAGTTCATTTGTGTCATTGGATGAACATTTAGGTCATTTGCGTCCTCCCTAGATTTATTCTAGTCCAATTAGGATTTTTAACCAATCTTGTGCATCGATGAACATTTAGGTCATTTTCGTCCTCCCTAGAGTTATTCTTGTCCAACTAGGGTTTTTAATCAATCTTGTGCATCCAATAGGTGTGTTTGTGTCATTGGATGAACATTTAGGTCACTTTCGTCCTTCCTTGGCCTATTCTTGTCCTATTAGGATTTTTAACAAATCTTATGCATCCAATAGGTGTGTTTGTGTCATTGGATCAATATCTATGTCATTTTCATCCTCCCTAGACTTATTCTGGTGCAACTAGGGTTTTAAACCAATCTTGTGCATCCAATAGGTGTGTTTGTGTCATTGGATGAACATTTAGGTCATTTTCGTCCTCCCTAGGTTTAATCTAGTCCAATTAGGGTTTTTAACCAATCTTGTGCATCCAATAGGTGTGTTTGTGTCATTGGATGAACATTTAGGTCATTTTCGTCCTCCCTAGGTTTAATCTAGTCCAATTAGGGTTTTTAACCAATCTTGTGCATCCAATAAGTATGTTTGTGTCATTGGATAAACATTTAGGTCATTTTCATCTTCCCTTGGCTTATTTTTGTCCAATTAGGGTTTTTAACCAATCTTCTGAATCCAATAGGTGTGTTTGTGTCATTGGATGAACACTTTAGCCATTTTCGTCCTACCTTGGCTTATTCTTGTCCAATTAGAGTTTTTAACTAATCTTGTGCATCCAAAAGGTGTGTTTGTGTCATTGGATGAACATTTAGGTCATTTTCGTCCTCCCTAGGTTTATTCTAGTCCAATTAGGGTTTTTAACCAATCTTGTGCATCCAAAAGGTGTGTTTGTGTCATTGGATGAACATTTAGGTCATTTTCGTCCTCCCTAGGTTTATTCTAGTCCAATTAGGGTTTTTAACCAATCTTGTGCATCCAAAAGGTGTGTTTGTGTCATTGGATGAACATTTAGGTCATTTTCGTCCTCCCTAGGTTTATTCTAGTCCAATTAGGGTTTTTAACCAATCTTGTGCATCCAAAAGGTGTGTTTGTGTCATTGGATGAACATTTAGGTCATTTTCGTCCTCCCTAGGTTTATTCTAGTCCAATTAGGGTTTTTAACAAATCTTGTGCATCCAATAGGTGTGTTTGTGTCATCGGGTGAACATTTAGGTCATTTTCGTCCCCCCTCTACTTATTCTTGTCGAATTAGGGTTTTTAACCAATCTTGTGCATCCAATAAGTTCATTTGTGTCATTGGATGAACATTTAGGTCATTTTCGTCCTCCCTAGGCTTATTCTTGTCCAATTAGGGTGTTTAACCAATCTTGTGCATCCAATAGGTGTGTTTGTGTCATCGGGTGAACATTTAGGTCATTTTCGTCCTCCCTAGGCTTATTCTTGTCCAATTAGGGTGTTTAACCAATCTTGTGCATCCAATAGGTGTGTTTGTGTCATCGGGTGAACATTTAGGTCATTTTCGTCCTCCCTAGGCTTATTCTTGTCCAATTAGGGTGTTTAACCAATCTTGTGCATCCAATAGGTGTGTTTGTGTCATCGGGTGAACATTTAGGTCATTTTCGTCCTCCCTAGGCTTATTCTTGTCCAATTAGGGTGTTTAACCAATCTTGTGCATCCAATAGGTGTGTTTGTGTCATCGGGTGAACATTTAGGTCATTTTCGTCCTCCCTAGGCTTATTCTTGTCCAATTAGGGTGTTTAACCAATCTTGTGCATCCAATAGGTGTGTTTGTGTCATTGGGGTAACACTTTAGCCATTTTCGTCCTCCCTTGGCTTATTCTTGTCCAATTAGAGTTTTTAACCAATCTAGTGCATACAATAGGTGTGTTTGTGTCGTTGGATGGTCATTTAGGCCACTTTCGTCCTTCCTTGGCTTATTCTTGTCCAATTAGGGTTTTTAACCAATCTTGTGCATCCATTAAGTTCATTTGTGTCATTGGATAAACATTTAGGTCATTTTCATCTTCCTTTGGCTTATTCTTGTCCAATTAGGGTTTTTAACCAATCTTGTGCATCCATTAAGTTCATTTGTGTCATTGGATAAACATTTAGGTCATTTTCATCTTCCTTTGGCTTATTCTTGTCCAATTAGGGTTTTTAACCAATCTTGTGCATCCATTAAGTTCATTTGTGTCATTGGATAAACATTTAGGTCATTTTCATCTTCCTTTGGCTTATTCTTGTCCAATTAGGGTTTTTAACCAATCTTGTGCATCCATTAAGTTCATTTGTGTCATTGGATAAACATTTAGGTCATTTTCATCTTCCTTTGGCTTATTCTTGTCCAATTAGGGTTTTTAACCAATCTTGTGCATCCATTAAGTTCATTTGTGTCATTGGATAAACATTTAGGTCATTTTCATCTTCCTTTGGCTTATTCTTGTCCAATTAGGGTTTTTAACCAATCTTGTGCATCCAATAGATGAGTTCGTGTCATTGGATGAACATCTAGGTCATTTTCTTCCTCCGTAGACTTATTCTAGTCCAACTAGGGTTTTAAACCAATCTTGTGCATCCAATAGTTGTGTTTGTGTCATTGGATGAACATTTAGGTCATTTTCGTCCTTCCTTGGCTTATTCTTGTCCAATTAGAGTTTTTAACCAATCTTGTGCATCCAATAAGTTCATTTGTGTCATTCGATGACCATTTAGGTCATTTTCGTCCTTCCTTGGCTTATTCTTGTCCAATTAGAGTTTTTAACCAATCTTGTGCATCCAATAAGTTCATTTGTGTCATTCGATGACCATTTAGGTCATTTTCGTCCTTCCTTGGCTTATTCTTGTCCAATTAGAGTTTTTAACCAATCTTGTGCATCCAATAGGTGTGTTTGTGTCATTGGATGAACATTTAGGTCACTTTCGTCCTTTCTTGTCCTATTCTTGTCCAATTAGGATTTTTAACAACTCTTGTGCATCCAATAGGTGTGTTTGTGTAATTGGATGACCATTTAGGTCATTTTCGTCCTTCCTTGGCTTATTCTTGTCCAATTAGGGTTTTTAACCAATCTTGTGCATCCAATAAGTTCATTTGTGTCATTGGATAAACATTTAGGTCATTTTCGTCTTCCTTTGGCTTATTCTTGTCCAATTAGGAATTTTAACCAATCTTGTGCATCAAATAGGTGTGTTTGTGTCATTGGATGAACATCTAGGTCATTTTCATCCTCCCTAGACTTATTCTTCTCCAATTACGGTTTTAAACCAATCTTGTGCATCCAATAGGTGTGTTTGTGTCATTGGGTGAACATTTAGGTCATTTTCGTCCTCCTTCTGCTTATTCTTGTCGAATTAGGGTTTTTAACCAATCTTGTGCATCCAATAAGTTCATTTGTGTCATTGGATGAACATTTAGGTCATTTTCGTCCTCCCTAGATTTATTCTAGTCCAATTAGGGTTTTTAACCAATCTAGTGCATCCAATAGGTGTGTTTGTGTCATTGGATGGTCATTTAGGTCACTTTCGTCCTTTCTTGGCTTTTTCTTGTCCAATTAGGATTTTTTATCAATCTTGTGCATCCAATAGGTGTGTTTGTGTCGTTGGATGCTCATTTAGGTCACTTTCGTCCTTCCATGGCTTATTCTTGTCCAATTACGGTTTTTAACCAATCTTGTGCATCCAATAAGTTCATTTGTGTCATTGGATGAACAATTAGGTCATTTTCGTCCTCCCTAGGCCTATTCTTGTACAATTAGGATTTTTTATCAATCTTGTGCATCCAATAAGTTCATTTGTGTCATTGGATGAACAATTAGGTCATTTTCGTCCTCCCTAGGCTTATTCTTGTCCAATTAGGGCTTTTAACCAATCTTGTGCATCCAATAGGTGTGTTTGTGTCATTGGATCAATATATATGTCATTTTCATCCTCCCTAGACATATTCTAGTCCAACTAGGGTTTTAAACCAATCTTGTGCATCCAATAAGTTTATTTGTGTCATTGGACGAATATTTAGGTCATTTTCGTCTTCCCTTGGCTTATTCTTGTGCAATTAGGGTTTTTATCCAAGCTTGTGCATCCAATAAGTTTATTTGTGTCATTGGACGAATATTTAGGTCATTTTCGTCTTCCCTTGGCTTATTCTTGTGCAATTAGGGTTTTTATCCAAGCTTGTGCATCCAATAAGTTTATTTGTGTCATTGGACGAATATTTAGGTCATTTTCGTCTTCCCTTGGCTTATTCTTGTGCAATTAGGGTTTTTATCCAAGCTTGTGCATCCAATAAGTTTATTTGTGTCATTGGACGAATATTTAGGTCATTTTCGTCTTCCCTTGGCTTATTCTTGTGCAATTAGGGTTTTTATCCAAGCTTGTGCATCCAATAAGTTTATTTGTGTCATTGGACGAATATTTAGGTCATTTTCGTCTTCCCTTGGCTTATTCTTGTGCAATTAGGGTTTTTATCCAAGCTTGTGCATCCAATAAGTTTATTTGTGTCATTGGACGAATATTTAGGTCATTTTCGTCTTCCCTTGGCTTATTCTTGTGCAATTAGGGTTTTTATCCAAGCTTGTGCATCCAATAAGTTTATTTGTGTCATTGGACGAATATTTAGGTCATTTTCGTCTTCCCTTGGCTTATTCTTGTGCAATTAGGGTTTTTATCCAAGCTTGTGCATCCAATAAGTTTATTTGTGTCATTGGACGAATATTTAGGTCATTTTCGTCTTCCCTTGGCTTATTCTTGTGCAATTAGGGTTTTTATCCAAGCTTGTGCATCCAATAAGTTTATTTGTGTCATTGGACGAATATTTAGGTCATTTTCGTCTTCCCTTGGCTTATTCTTGTGCAATTAGGGTTTTTATCCAAGCTTGTGCATCCAATAAGTTTATTTGTGTCATTGGACGAATATTTAGGTCATTTTCGTCTTCCCTTGGCTTATTCTTGTGCAATTAGGGTTTTTATCCAAGCTTGTGCATCCAATAAGTTTATTTGTGTCATTGGACGAATATTTAGGTCATTTTCGTCTTCCCTTGGCTTATTCTTGTGCAATTAGGGTTTTTATCCAAGCTTGTGCATCCAATAAGTTTATTTGTGTCATTGGACGAATATTTAGGTCATTTTCGTCTTCCCTTGGCTTATTCTTGTGCAATTAGGGTTTTTATCCAAGCTTGTGCATCCAATAAGTTTATTTGTGTCATTGGACGAATATTTAGGTCATTTTCGTCTTCCCTTGGCTTATTCTTGTGCAATTAGGGTTTTTATCCAAGCTTGTGCATCCAATAAGTTTATTTGTGTCATTGGACGAATATTTAGGTCATTTTCGTCTTCCCTTGGCTTATTCTTGTGCAATTAGGGTTTTTATCCAAGCTTGTGCATCCAATAAGTTTATTTGTGTCATTGGACGAATATTTAGGTCATTTTCGTCTTCCCTTGGCTTATTCTTGTGCAATTAGGGTTTTTATCCAAGCTTGTGCATCCAATAAGTTTATTTGTGTCATTGGACGAATATTTAGGTCATTTTCGTCTTCCCTTGGCTTATTCTTGTGCAATTAGGGTTTTTATCCAAGCTTGTGCATCCAATAAGTTTATTTGTGTCATTGGACGAATATTTAGGTCATTTTCGTCTTCCCTTGGCTTATTCTTGTGCAATTAGGGTTTTTATCCAAGCTTGTGCATCCAATAAGTTTATTTGTGTCATTGGACGAATATTTAGGTCATTTTCGTCTTCCCTTGGCTTATTCTTGTGCAATTAGGGTTTTTATCCAAGCTTGTGCATCCAATAAGTTTATTTGTGTCATTGGACGAATATTTAGGTCATTTTCGTCTTCCCTTGGCTTATTCTTGTGCAATTAGGGTTTTTATCCAAGCTTGTGCATCCAATAAGTTTATTTGTGTCATTGGACGAATATTTAGGTCATTTTCGTCTTCCCTTGGCTTATTCTTGTGCAATTAGGGTTTTTATCCAAGCTTGTGCATCCAATAAGTTTATTTGTGTCATTGGACGAATATTTAGGTCATTTTCGTCTTCCCTTGGCTTATTCTTGTGCAATTAGGGTTTTTATCCAAGCTTGTGCATCCAATAAGTTTATTTGTGTCATTGGACGAATATTTAGGTCATTTTCGTCTTCCCTTGGCTTATTCTTGTGCAATTAGGGTTTTTATCCAAGCTTGTGCATCCAATAAGTTTATTTGTGTCATTGGACGAATATTTAGGTCATTTTCGTCTTCCCTTGGCTTATTCTTGTGCAATTAGGGTTTTTATCCAAGCTTGTGCATCCAATAAGTTTATTTGTGTCATTGGACGAATATTTAGGTCATTTTCGTCTTCCCTTGGCTTATTCTTGTGCAATTAGGGTTTTTATCCAAGCTTGTGCATCCAATAAGTTTATTTGTGTCATTGGACGAATATTTAGGTCATTTTCGTCTTCCCTTGGCTTATTCTTGTGCAATTAGGGTTTTTATCCAAGCTTGTGCATCCAATAAGTTTATTTGTGTCATTGGACGAATATTTAGGTCATTTTCGTCTTCCCTTGGCTTATTCTTGTGCAATTAGGGTTTTTATCCAAGCTTGTGCATCCAATAAGTTTATTTGTGTCATTGGACGAATATTTAGGTCATTTTCGTCTTCCCTTGGCTTATTCTTGTGCAATTAGGGTTTTTATCCAAGCTTGTGCATCCAATAAGTTTATTTGTGTCATTGGACGAATATTTAGGTCATTTTCGTCTTCCCTTGGCTTATTCTTGTGCAATTAGGGTTTTTATCCAAGCTTGTGCATCCAATAAGTTTATTTGTGTCATTGGACGAATATTTAGGTCATTTTCGTCTTCCCTTGGCTTATTCTTGTGCAATTAGGGTTTTTATCCAAGCTTGTGCATCCAATAAGTTTATTTGTGTCATTGGACGAATATTTAGGTCATTTTCGTCTTCCCTTGGCTTATTCTTGTGCAATTAGGGTTTTTATCCAAGCTTGTGCATCCAATAAGTTTATTTGTGTCATTGGACGAATATTTAGGTCATTTTCGTCTTCCCTTGGCTTATTCTTGTGCAATTAGGGTTTTTATCCAAGCTTGTGCATCCAATAAGTTTATTTGTGTCATTGGACGAATATTTAGGTCATTTTCGTCTTCCCTTGGCTTATTCTTGTGCAATTAGGGTTTTTATCCAAGCTTGTGCATCCAATAAGTTTATTTGTGTCATTGGACGAATATTTAGGTCATTTTCGTCTTCCCTTGGCTTATTCTTGTGCAATTAGGGTTTTTATCCAAGCTTGTGCATCCAATAAGTTTATTTGTGTCATTGGACGAATATTTAGGTCATTTTCGTCTTCCCTTGGCTTATTCTTGTGCAATTAGGGTTTTTATCCAAGCTTGTGCATCCAATAAGTTTATTTGTGTCATTGGACGAATATTTAGGTCATTTTCGTCTTCCCTTGGCTTATTCTTGTGCAATTAGGGTTTTTATCCAAGCTTGTGCATCCAATAAGTTTATTTGTGTCATTGGACGAATATTTAGGTCATTTTCGTCTTCCCTTGGCTTATTCTTGTGCAATTAGGGTTTTTATCCAAGCTTGTGCATCCAATAAGTTTATTTGTGTCATTGGACGAATATTTAGGTCATTTTCGTCTTCCCTTGGCTTATTCTTGTGCAATTAGGGTTTTTATCCAAGCTTGTGCATCCAATAAGTTTATTTGTGTCATTGGACGAATATTTAGGTCATTTTCGTCTTCCCTTGGCTTATTCTTGTGCAATTAGGGTTTTTATCCAAGCTTGTGCATCCAATAAGTTTATTTGTGTCATTGGACGAATATTTAGGTCATTTTCGTCTTCCCTTGGCTTATTCTTGTGCAATTAGGGTTTTTATCCAAGCTTGTGCATCCAATAAGTTTATTTGTGTCATTGGACGAATATTTAGGTCATTTTCGTCTTCCCTTGGCTTATTCTTGTGCAATTAGGGTTTTTATCCAAGCTTGTGCATCCAATAAGTTTATTTGTGTCATTGGACGAATATTTAGGTCATTTTCGTCTTCCCTTGGCTTATTCTTGTGCAATTAGGGTTTTTATCCAAGCTTGTGCATCCAATAAGTTTATTTGTGTCATTGGACGAATATTTAGGTCATTTTCGTCTTCCCTTGGCTTATTCTTGTGCAATTAGGGTTTTTATCCAAGCTTGTGCATCCAATAAGTTTATTTGTGTCATTGGACGAATATTTAGGTCATTTTCGTCTTCCCTTGGCTTATTCTTGTGCAATTAGGGTTTTTATCCAAGCTTGTGCATCCAATAAGTTTATTTGTGTCATTGGACGAATATTTAGGTCATTTTCGTCTTCCCTTGGCTTATTCTTGTGCAATTAGGGTTTTTATCCAAGCTTGTGCATCCAATAAGTTTATTTGTGTCATTGGACGAATATTTAGGTCATTTTCGTCTTCCCTTGGCTTATTCTTGTGCAATTAGGGTTTTTATCCAAGCTTGTGCATCCAATAAGTTTATTTGTGTCATTGGACGAATATTTAGGTCATTTTCGTCTTCCCTTGGCTTATTCTTGTGCAATTAGGGTTTTTATCCAAGCTTGTGCATCCAATAGGTGTTTTTGTGTCGTTGGATGAACATTTAGGTCATTTTCGTCCTCCCTCTGATTATTCTTGTCCAATTAGGGTTTTTAACCAATCTTGTGCATCCAATAAGTTCATTTGAGGCATTGGATGAACATTTAGGTCATTTTTGTCCTCCCTAGGTTTATTTTAGTCCAATTAGAGT
>NW_027339431.1:2121826-2122341 GCF_000331145.2 Cicer arietinum | reverse complement strand
GAATAAGCTAAGGGAGGACGAAAATGACCTAAATGTTCGTCCAATGACACAAACACACCTATTTGATGCATAAGATTGGTTTAAAACCATAGTTGGACTGGAATAAGTCTAGGGAGGATGAAAATGACCTGAATATTTATCCAACGACACAAAACACCTATTTGATGCACAAGATTGGTTAAAAACCCTAATTGGACTAGAATAAACCAAGGGAAGACGAAAATGCTCTAAATGTTCATCCAATGACACAAACACACCTATTGGATGCACAAGATTGGTTAAAAACCCTAATTGGACAAGAATAAGCCAAGGGAAGACGAAAATGACTTAAATTTTAATCCAATGACACAAACGCACTATTGAATGCACAAGATTGTTTAAAAACCCTAATTGGACAAGAATAAGCCTAGGGCGGAAGAAAATGACCTAAATGTTCATCCAATGACACAAACACACCTATTGTACGCACAAGATTGGTTAAAAACCCTAATTGGACAAGAATAAGCCAAGGGCGG
>NW_027339431.1:2120257-2121496 GCF_000331145.2 Cicer arietinum | reverse complement strand
TAAGCAAAGGGAGGATGAAAATGACCTAAATGTTAATGCAATGACACAAACACACCTATTGGATGCATAAGATTGGTTTAAAACCATATTTGGACTAGAATAAGTCTAGGGAGGATGAAAATGACCTAGATGTTCATCCAATGACACAACCACACCTATTGAATGCACAAGATTGGTTAAAAATCCTAATTGGACAAGAATAAGCCAGGGGAGGACGAAAATTACCTAAATGTTCATCCAGTGATACAAACACACCTATTGGATGCACAAGATTGGTTAAAAACCCTAATTGGACAAGAATAAGCCAAAGGAAGACAAAAATGACCTAAATGTTTATCCAATGACACAGACACCTATTGGATGCACAAGATTGATTAAAAACCGTAATTGGACTAGAATAAATCTAAGGAGGACGAAAATGACCTAAATGTTCATCCAATGACACATACACACCTATTGGATGCACAAGATTTGTTAAAAACCCTAATTGGACAAGAATAAGCCTAGGGAGGACGAAAATGACCTAAATGTTCATCCAATGATACAAACACACCTATTGGATGCACAAGATTGGTTAAAAACCCTAATTGGATGAAATGACCTAAATGTTCATCCAACGACACAAACACACCTATTGGATGCACAAGATTGGTTAAAAACCCTAATTGGACAAGAATAAGCCAAGGGAAGACAAAAATGACCTAAATGTTTATCCAATGACACAAACACACCTATTGGATGCACAAGATTGGTTAAAAACCGTAGTTGGACTAGAATAAACCGAGGGAGAACGAAAATGACCGTAATGTTCATCCAATGACACAAACACACCTATTAGATGCACAAGATTGGTTAAAAACCCTAATTTTCTAGGATAAACCTAGGGAGGACGAAAATGAGCTAAATGTTCATCTTATAACATAAATGAACTTATTAGATGCAGACGATTGGTTAAAAACCCTAATTGGACAAGATTAAGCAAAGGAAGGACGAAAATGGCCAAAATGGTCAGCCAACAACACAAACACACGTATTTGATGCACAAGATAGGTTAAAAACCCTAGTTGGACCAGAATAAGTCTAGGGAGGATGAAAATGACCTAAATGTTCATCCAATGACAGAAACCCACCTATTAGATGCACGTGATTGGTTAAAAACCCTAATTGGACAAGAATAAGCCTAGGGACGACGAAAATGACCTAAATGTTCATCCAATGACACAAGCACACCTATTGGAT
>NW_027339431.1:2119182-2120081 GCF_000331145.2 Cicer arietinum | reverse complement strand
CACAAACACACCTATTGGATGCACAAGATTGGTTAAAAACCCTAATTGGACAAGAATAAGCCAAGGGAAGACGAAAATGACCTAATTGTTTATCCAATGACACAAACACACCTATTGAATGCACAAGATTGGTTAAAAACCCTAATTGGACAACAATAAGCCAAGGAAGACAAAAAGGACATAAATGTTCATTAAATGACACAAACACACCTATTGGATGCACAAGATTGGTTAAAAACCCTAATTGGACAAGAATAAGCCAAGGGAGGACGAAAATTACCTAAATGTTCATCCAATGATACAAATACACCTATTGGATGCATAAGATTGGATTAAAACCATAGTTGGACTAGGATAAGTCTAGGGAGGAAGAAAATGACCTAGATGTGCATCGAATGACACAAACACACCTATTGGATGCAGAAGATTGGTTAATAACGTTAATTGGACAAGAATAAGCCAAAGGAAGACGAAAATAACCTAAATGTTCATCCAATGACACAAATACACCTATTGGATGCACATAGTGGTTAAAAACCCTAATTGGACAAGAAAACACACCTATTGGATGCACAAGATTTGTTAAAAACCCTATTTGGACAAGAATAAGTTTATGAAGGATGAAAATGACCAAAATATTCATCCAATGACACAAAGACACCTATTGGATGCACAAGATTGATTAAAAACCGTAATTGGACTAGAATAAACCTAGGGAGGACGAAAATGACCTAAATGTTCATCCAATGACACAAACACACCTATTGGATGCACAAGATTTGTTAAAAACCCTAATTGGACAAGAATAAGCCTAGGGAGGACGAAAATGACCTAAATGTTCATCCAATGACACAAATGAACTCATTGGATGCACAAGATTGGTTAAAAATCCTAATTGG
>NW_027339431.1:2115813-2118879 GCF_000331145.2 Cicer arietinum | reverse complement strand
TCAGGCTCTTCAGTTTCACTACTTGATTCATCTGAGCAGCTATTTGATTCAGTTTTCGATTGATGGGCTTGGACTTTCAAGGATAATCCTTTCTTTTTCCTGCTTTCCAGTTCTGATTCGTCCAGGCGATGCAGTTCCATTTCATGTTCCCTTAGTTTTCCAAATAGTGTTGTTGTTGTCATCTTTGCTAGATCTTTAGATTCAGCTATAGCAGTTATTTTGGGCTGCCATTCTCTGGTTAGACACCTCATAATCTTTCTGATCTGCTGTTCATTCTCCACTTGTTTTCCCAGTGCATGAAGGTTGTTTATCACGTGTGTAAATCTCGTTTGTAGATCACTTATAGATTCATCTTTCTTCATGCTGAACAATTCGTATTCGTGCATAAGTGTATTTACGCGAGCTCTTTTCACATTTGTGGTTCCTTCATGTGTTTCTTGAAGAATGTCCCACATTTCCTTTGCTGATTTGCAGTTTGATACCCTAAAGAATTCTTCTGCACACAAAGCAGATGTTATAATGTTCTTAGCTTTAGCATTATAACCTACCTTCTTTTTATCGTCCTCAGACCATTCGGCTCTGGGCTTGGGAATCATCGAGTCATTTGTTCCTGCAATCTTGGGAATGTATGGGCCATTTTCA
The DNA here is from genome assembly GCF_000331145.2 of Cicer arietinum. Taxonomy (NCBI): domain Eukaryota; kingdom Viridiplantae; phylum Streptophyta; class Magnoliopsida; order Fabales; family Fabaceae; genus Cicer; species Cicer arietinum. The sequence continues at coordinate 2,118,237 of NW_027339431.1, read as the reverse complement.
ACAGCGTCAAGGCTGTCTATGCCACTGGCTTCCAGGAATATCAGCATCCTGTGCTTCCAGTACATATAAGTTGTTCCATTGAATGCTGGGGGTCTTGCTAGTGATGCGCCTTCTCCCAGAAAATCAGTTGAGGCCATATTCCTTTTATGAGTTTTACCTCTCGAAAAGTCAAGCTCTGAGGCCAATTGTTGATTATTATGACCTCGAAATAATCAGAATATATCAGTCTTTAATCAAATTAAAGCAATATTACATACACAGCGGAATTATAATGCGGCATACAAGATTATCAATTAAAAGTAAAAAGATAAGGGATAGAATGCACCAAGATTTATCCTGGTTCAGTTGTCAACGAGACAACCTACATCCAGTCCTGACAATCCAACTGGATTTCAGCTTTTTCTCCAATAGAAAGAATTGTGAATTGTTTACAGATTGTCCAGTTTCCTCGAAACCTATCTATCTCTCACAATCTCTTTCCTATTGCTCACCCCTTGATCCTTGTAGTCACTCAGCAGACTCACACAAAATCAAAGTACGGCTCCTTCTTGATGAGGCCTCTCACCCAAGAAGATCGCCACCAGTTTCTAGCTGGATTTCTAGCTGTCGTTTTCTTTACAAAGTATTTATTTCAAACAGAATAAAAGAAGTCTTCAATCTTGAACAATGTGTCTTCTCACGAATCTGGTTATTCAATGATGGATTATGAGAACATTGTCTTTTCTCTCAAGAATACTTTTTCAGCTCTCTCAATGATTATGGATAATCTTTTTGGCTTTGATCTGAAAAAGCAATATCAGAATGTTAACAATGTGTTGTATTGTGTTAATGAGAGTTTATGAGTGTTTATCATTGTTAATGAGAGAATGATTGAAAACAGTTTATATAGTTTCTGAAAAACAACTAATCAATCGATTTACCAATCGATTCATTAAAGTTATAAAACAGGTCTAATCGATTTGCCAATCGATTATCGTGGGTCTTGTTTTTCTTGAATCTTGAAACTACATAAGCCAATCGATTTGCCAATCGATTCTTTAAAAAAAAACTCTTTTCAGTAAATTATGTTCAGACTTATATGAATCGATTGCATAATCGATTGCAGGTGTTTTGTTCCAATAAAAATCACACCAATCGATTACTTAATCGATTTACTAAGTCTCATAATCGATTTACAAATACACAGAATCGATTTGGCCACAAGCTTAAAGTTCACTGTGATTTCAAAATGTTTCTTTCAATCGATTTTCCAATCGATTGAGCTTAAGTCAGTGACTTAGCTATTTTCATATTAATCGAAGTGCCAATCGATTTGGTAGTATTTGCCTGAAAAGTTCTTACCAGATGTTTAGTTCAATCGATTAAAACCAAACTTAACATGATTGAAATTCTCACAATAGATTGTCCAAATCGATTGTGTTTGTCACAGGTCAAGTTATTTTTCAAGTATTATCTAAGCAATCGATTTACCAATCGATTACCCTAGAAATTGGATCTTCATTGTGACTTGTCCAATCGATTTACCAATCGATTTATTTCAATCAATTTTACTTTGTGATCTGTACAATCGATTTACCAATCGATTAGCCTGTAAAACAGGTTGCCACTGACTTGTGCAATTTTCATTTCTAATTATGCCAGTCGATTGCCTAATCGATTATACAACCACAAACAGTTAGATTTCCTTACACCCTTGTTATGAAATCGATTTCCCAATCGATTTACTCAGTCAATATTCAACTTTTGTTGATTTCTAGAGTTCCAAGCAATTTGTCTCAAGTGTGTAGGATTGGATTGTTGTTCCTGAAATCTTGCTCAATTAAAATGTTAGATTTTTCATATGATTTATGAACATTGTATGTTTGTTAATTATGTCAAAATTAGGATTCAAAGGACTAAAGTCCAACAATCTCCCCCTTTTTGCTTAAGTGACAAGCATACAATTTTAACTTGAGTTGAGCATTTCAAGACATAATATTAACAACATTTCATAGCATCATATGTACCATTATCAGAGCATAAAATCAGAGTATCAGAGCATCTTAGCATAACAGTACACATGCTATTTATCAAAAATCAGAGCATTTTAATAATTCATTCTTATAAGAGCAGAGTATTAGAGCATAAAAAAAATATCAAAAATATGCAGCAGTAGTCATAAGCAAATTATAATTTTTCTCCCCCTTTGTCAGTTAAGGCAAAAAGGCAGAAAAAAAAATTTCATCCGCCTATGTTAATGAACATAAGCATTGGGGATATAAAACATTGTGTATCAGAGCCATAATTGAGCATATCAAAGAGATTAAGACAAATGAATTCAGAGAGAGATGGAATAAACGTTCTAATGCATTATAGATATAGATTAAATGAGTACATCAAGTAATAGCAAAAACAGCACAGATCCTAAACTCCTAATCTCCTAAA
>NW_027339431.1:2114413-2115252 GCF_000331145.2 Cicer arietinum | reverse complement strand
GAAGCTTCCAGCATGTGCCTTAGCACAATCCAAGTCTAGCTCATCCTGAGCTCCTTTGATAAACGCCATAACAGTAGTATATCCAACTTCTGGACTACTGCATGGTTACCTGAACGTGGTACAAGCATCCTGGTCAGCGTGTACATCAGCATCTGATGTTGGACCTTCATTTGACCGATAGGTAATGAAATGGTTTCCACAAAACCATCAATCATCAGGTCCTTTACTGCAGTGTGCCTGTCAACCGATTCTTCCCATCCTTCGTCAGCCGTATCAGCTTTAGAACTGCCGTCGATAGATTTTCCGTAAAATGGAAATCCTGATAAGGTAGAAAAATCATCAAAGGACATAGCAATCCTTTTCCCTTTGACTTGAGCCTTAAAACCTTCTTCTGTCAAGTTAAACGTTGAATAAAATTCCCTTATCAAACGTGGATAACTATCAAGAGCATAAGATAGAAAGCTCTCAAGTCCGTGAAATCTCAGATGGTTCTGAAACGTAAAACCGTCAGTATCAAAGTAAGCAAAATCCAGAGTCCTACCCTCATGGATTTTTCTCTTCAGAAAGTCTGATGGTATGGTGGGCTGTGCATCTTTTTCCTTGGATGCAGGAGCTTTCTTGGCAGGGGGTGAAGAAACTGGTTTCTTCTTCCTCTTTTGTGAGATTTCCTTTATTGCATCAGCCATGAGTTTTTCCGTTGGGGGTTCCTTTCTCTTTTTAGGTTTCTCTTGAATAGGAGCAGGTGCCTTGCCTTTGTCTTTGGCAAGAATCTTATGTGTAGGTATGGGTACTCTTTTGGTTAGAGTAGGTGGTGGTGAAGGGGTTTCACTGGTTGAAGA
>NW_027339431.1:2109179-2114297 GCF_000331145.2 Cicer arietinum | reverse complement strand
AGAAAATTAGTGAAAACTGAAGAAATGCAGTGCAGAAATCGATTGAGAACTGTTCCTATTTAAACCCTTAATCATGTAAATCGATTCCCAAATCGATTAGGTTACCGTTGCTTGTAATGTCAATCGATTTAGTAATTATTACATACAACGGCTAGTCACAACGGTCATATTGTAAATCGATTCCCAAGTCGATTTCCAGATTTACTTAATCGATGTCCAAATCGATTGTTTTAACGTTGAAAGAAGAACTAGTCGATTTCCCAATCGACGCTCGGGCAAGTTAAAACAAATTTTCTGAACTTTGAATTCTGGGGTCTAAGCAAACGATTCCCAAATCGATTTTGTAAACCATTTACCATGCTGGTAATCGATTCCCAAATCGATTTAACTGAAAAGAAACTGCAAACACCAGAATTGTCCTATGAAAGAATCAAAGATCATACCTCACTAGGATCAATGATCCCTAGTTTCATCCTTATATGCAGAAAACTTTCCCTTGGTAAAGCTTTTGTGAAGATGTCAGCTAGCTGTTCGGCAGTGTTAACATACTCAAGCTTAATGATTCCATTTTGAAAGTGATCCCTTATAAAGTGATGTCTTACTTCAATGTGTTTGGTCCTGGAGTGCATTACTGGATTCTTACTTGTGTTGTCACACATGATAGGTACTGTTCCCAAGTCAACACCAAAGTCCAATAAGTTGTGTTTCATCCAAAGTATCTGAGCACAACAGCTCCCAGCTGCAATATATTCAGCTTCAGCAGTTGATAAAGCAATGCTTGTCTGTTTCTTACTAAACCATGATACAAGAGAGTTTCCAAGTAGATGACAAGTTCCTGAGGTACTTTTCCTGTCAAGTTTACATCCGGCAAAGTCTGAATCTGAGTAACCAACTAAGGTACAGGTTGATCCTTTTGGCTACCACAATCCAAGATTCTTAGTTCCTACTAGATATATGAAAATTCTCTTAACTGCACTGAAGTGAGATTCTTGTGGATTTGATTGATACCTTGCACACATACAAACACTGAACATGATGTATGGTCGGCTTGCTGTAAGGTAGAGCAAAGATCCTATCATACCACGAAATCTAGTAACATCTACAGGTTTGCCTTTCTCATCTCGGTCTAAGTAATTTCCTTGACTCATGGGTGTATCAATGGACTTAAGATTTTCAAAGTTAAATTTCTTTATCAAATTTTCAAATTCTTTGCACAATTTATTTTTTGTAGATCCAAATATTATGTCATCAACATATACTTGGACAAGCAAGATATCATTTCCAGTAGTTTTTGTGAAAAGGTTCTTGTCAACATTTCCTCTTGAAAAGTTTCGTTGAATAAGGAAATTGCTGAGCTTCTCATACCAAGCTCTTGGAGCTTGTTTTAACCCATAGAGGGCCTTTGAGAGCTTATACACATGATTAGGTTGGAGCTTGTTTTAACCCATAGAGGGCCTTTGAGAGTTTATACACATGATTAGGAAAATCAGGATTTTCAAAACCAGGTGTTTGGCTAACAAAAACTTCCTCTTGAAGGTCACCATTGAGAAAGACACTTTTCACATCCATTTGATAAAGATTAAAGTCCATTATACAAGCATAAGCCAATAAAATTCTTATGGCTTCTAATCTAGCTACAGGGGCATAGGTTTCATCAAAATCTATTCCCTCCTCTTGACTATAACCCTTGGCTACTAGTCTAGCTTTGTTCCTTGTTATCACACCATTCTCATCCAACTTGTTTCTGAACACCCATCTGGTTCCTATGACATGCTTACCCTCTGGCCTAGGTACTAAACTCCACACCTTGTTTCTCTCAAACTGGTTTAACTCCTCTTGCATAGCAAGTATCCACTCACTATCTAACAGGGCTTCCTTAATGTTCTTAGGTTCAATCTGAGATACAAAGGCTGTAAAGTTACAAAACTGACTAAGGTTTCTCCTAGTTGCAACACCTTTAGAGATATCGCCTATAATGTTGTCTAAAGGGTGGTTTCTGTTGAACCATTCCTTAGGTAAAGCACTGGTTTCTATAGGTTCTACACAGTCAGATCTAGTTGGAGGGTCAGCTACAGGTTGTTCTAGTGGTTCAGACTCTACAACTTCGTCCAAAAAGTCATCAACCATAGGAGGAGTTTTGTTCAAGTTTTCTGTAAATAATTCATCAAACTTTACATGAACTGACTCTTCTATGGTTTTTGTTCTTTTGTTGTAGATTCTATAGGCCTTACTAGTTTGGGAATATCCTAGAAAGATACCTTCATCTGCCTTAGGGTCAAACTTTCCTAGGTGTTCTTTGCCATTGTTCAACACAAAGCACTTACAACCAAAGATTCTAAAGTAGGACAGGTTTGGTTTTCTACCCTTGTAAAGCTCATAGGGTGTTTTCCTAAGCAGGGGCCTAATGAGAACTCTATTTACAACATGAGTGGTTGTACTAATTGCATCTGCCCAAAAGTACTTAGGTAGGTTGGAGTCCTTAAGCATGGTCCTAGCTAACTCTTCTAGGGATCTATTTTTCCTCTCCACTACCCCATTCTGCTGTGGTGTCCTAGGGGCAGAATATATGTGGTTGATTCCATGTTGTTCACAATAAGTTTGAAAAGAATCATTTTGGAATTCACCTCCATGATCACTTTTAATTGATACAATTTTCTGGTCATTCTCATTTTGAACCAAAGCAGCAAATTTCTTAAAAGTTGAGAATGTATCACTCTTATGTGCCAGAAAGTATGTCCATGTGAACCTTGAATAGTCATCAACCAACACATATCCATAAAGGTTATCTCCAAAACTCTTAACTTGGGCAGATCCAAAAAGGTCCATGTGTACTAACTGTAAAACTCTATTTGTTATAACCAAATCTATAGAGGGAAATGGAGTCTTAACCAGTTTGCTTTTCTCACATGAGTCACACAGTCTATCCTTAGTAAACCTCTTATTAGGGAGACCTATAACTAGTTGTTTGCTAACAAGTCTATTCAAATGATCTATATGAATATGCGCTATACGTTTATGCCATAACCATGTCTCATATGAATTAGATAACAAGCAGCATATAGTACTTGGTAAAGAATTAAAATCTAACATATAGATGTTGTTAATTCTGTCACCAACTAGCTTTATGTGTTTGTCATCTTTATGCTCAATAATGCAAGATTGTGATGAAAAACTTACTTGAAAACCTTTATCACATAGCTGACTTATACTCAGCAAGTTGTGTTTTAGTCCTTCAACATATAAGACATTTTTGATTACTGCAGTTGACTCATTGCCTATGTCACCAATTCCAATAATCTTTCCTCTATTGTTGTCACCATATTTGACAAAACCTCCTTCCTTTAATGTCAAGGACAGGAATTTTGATTTGTCTCCTGTCATGTGCTTTGAGCATCCGCTATCTAAATACCATGAATGTTTAGTGGATGTCAAGCACACCTGCAACAAACAATCAGAATTTTGTTTTAGGTCCCCAATTTAAATTGGGTCCTGGATGGTTAGTGTCAAACACAGATTTCTTTGCTATCCAAACTTGCTTCCATCCTCTATTGGCTAATTTTTTAAATTTGCAATTTGACACAAAATGTCCCTTTCTGCAACAGAAATGACATTTGCCATCAAAGGATGAATGTTTGTTTGGTTTAGTAAAGATGTCATACATACTCTTAGCAATAGCAGATTTTTGACCATGTTTGACATTTCTGGTTTGCATATAACCAATACCATATCTGTTTTTATTTCTTTTAACATGCATATTTGGTGTATATCCTAAACCAGATTTTTCATGAACATGTCTTTGATTGCTAAGTATGACATTCAGTTTATCTTTACTATTAGCAAATTTCAATAAATCAGATTTTAATGATGCGACATTATTCTCAAGTTCAATGCATCTTGCAGATTTTTCATGTGAATCCTTTTTCAGTTGTTCACATAAATTTTCAATTTCTTTATGTTCATTTTTCATTTGTTCAAGCATTTTCTTTGTGCTTAACTATTGTTTTATGGAATTCACATAATCATCATGCAGTTCATTGAAAGCTTCTTGTAGCTCATCATAGGTTGGCTTAGATTGTGAACTAACCTCATTTTCTGATTCTGAGTCGGTATTTGCCATGAGACACAGATTCACTTCTTCTTCATCCGAAGAGGCAGAGGATTCTTCGTTGTCGTTCCATGCAATATAAGCTTTTCTGGTTTTGGTGACTGGTTCCTTGCCTTTTGGTTTTGTAGCTCTATTTTTGTTCTGCAATTTGTAGCATTCTGACTTTATGTGACCAGTTTTACCACATTCATAACATGTGATTGTCTTGTTGTCACTAGTCTTAGAGCTGGATGGCTTTCTGAATTTGTTGTCTTTCTTCTTCAGAAATTTCTTAAATTTCTTGACAAGCAAACCAATCTCAGGCTCTTCATCAGTCTCAGTACTTGATTCATCTAAGCAACTTTCTTGTTCAGTTTTTGATTGATGCGTTTGGGCTTTCAAAGACAGTCCTTTCTTTTTCCTGCATTCTAGTTCTTACTCATCTAGTTGATGCAACTCCATTTCGTGCTCCCTGAGTTTTCCAAATAGTGTTGCAATGGTCATTTTTGCCAGATCTTTAGATTCAGCGATAGCAGTTATTTTGGGCTGCCATTCTCTGGTTAGACACCTCATATTTTTTCCGATATGTTGTTCATTATCCACCTGTTTTCCCAGTGCATGAAGGTTGTTTATCACGTGTGTAAATCTCGTCTGTAGATCACTTATAGATTCATCTTTCTTCATGCTGAACAATTCGTATTCGTGCATAAGTGTATTTACGCGAGCTCTTTTCACATCTGTGGTTCCTTCATGTGTTTCTTGAAGAATGTCCCACATTTCCTTTGCTGATTTGAAGTTTGATACCCTAAAGAATTCTTCTGCACACAAAGCAGATGTTATAATGTTCTTAGCTTTAGCATTATAACCTACCTTCTTTTTATCGTCCTCAGACCATTCGGCTCTGGGCTTGGGAATCATCGAGTCATTTGTTCCTGCAATCTTGGGAATGTATGGCCCATTTTCAACATCGTCAAGGATGTCTATGCCACTGGCTTCCAGGAATATCAGCATCCTGTGCTTCCAGTACATATAAG
>NW_027339431.1:2107628-2108568 GCF_000331145.2 Cicer arietinum | reverse complement strand
TTATGAGAACATTGTCTTTTCTCTCAAGAATACTTTTTCAACTCTCTCAATGATTATGGATAATCTTTTTGGCTTTGATCTGAAAAAGCAATATCAGAATGTTAACAATGTGTTCTTAAGAGTTCTTCAGTATATTGAAGAATATTCAAGATGTTTTTCAAGTGTATACATGTGTTAATGAGAGAATGATTGAAAACACTTTATATAGTTTCTGAAAAACAAGTAATCAATCGATTTACCAATCGATTCATTAAAGTTATAAAACAGGTCTAATCGATTTGCCAATCGATTATCGCGGGTCTTGTTTTTCTTGAATCTTGAAACTACATCACCCAATCGATTTGCCAATCGATTCTTTAAAAAAAACTCTTTTCAGTAAATTATGTTCAGACTTATATGAATCGATTGCATAATCGATTGCAGGTGTTTTGTTCCAATAAAAATCACACCAACCGATTTACTCGATTCATTAAAGTGATAAAACAGATCTAATCGATTTGCCAATCGATTATCGCGAGTCTTGTTTTTCTTGAATCTTGAAACTACATAAACCAATCGATTTGCCAATCGATTCTTTTAAAAACTCTTTTCAGTAAATTATGTTCAGACTTATATGAATCGATTGCATAATCGATTGCAGGTGTTTTGTTCCAATAAAAATCACACCAACCGATTTACTAAGTCTCATAAACGATTTACAAATACACAGAATCGATTTGGCCACAAGCTTAAAGTTCACTGTGATTTCAAAATGTTTCTTTCAATCGATTTGCCAATCGATTGAGCTTTAGTCAGTGACATAGCTATTTTCATATTAATCGAAGTGCTAATCGATTTGGTAGTATTTGCCTGAAAAGTTCTTACCAGATGTTTAGTTCAATCAATTTCCCAATCGATTAAAACCAAACTTAACATGATTGAAATTCTCACAATAGATTGT
>NW_027339431.1:2106661-2107312 GCF_000331145.2 Cicer arietinum | reverse complement strand
TAAGTAATCGATTACCCTAGAAATTGGATCTTCACTGTGACTTGTCCAATCAATTTCCCAATCGATTTATTTCAATCAGTTTTACTTTGTGATGTGTACAATCGATTTACCAATCGATTAGCCTGTAAAACAGGTTGCCACAGACTTGTGCAATTTTCATTTCTAATTATGCCCGTCGATTGCCTAATCGATTATACAACCACAAACAGTTAGATTTCCGTACACCCTTGTTATGAAATCGATTTCCCAATCGATTTACTCAGTCAATATTCAACTTTTGTTGATTTCTTGAGTTCCAAGCAATTTGTCTCAAGTGTGTAGGATTGGATTGTTGTTCCTGAAATCTTGCTCAATTAAAATGTTAGATTTATCATATGATGTATGAACATTGATGACCTAAATGTTCATCCAATGACACAAACACACCTATTGGATGCACAAGATTGGTTAAAAACCCTAATTGGACAAGAATAAGCCAAGGAAGGACGAAAATGACCTAAATGTTCATCCAATGACACAAACACACCTATTGGATGCACAAGATTGGTTAAAACCCCTAATTGGATAAGAATAAGCCAAAGGAAGACAAAAATGACCTAAATGTTCATCCAATGTCACAAGCACACCTATTGGATGCACAAGATTGGTTAA
>NW_027339431.1:2101872-2106161 GCF_000331145.2 Cicer arietinum | reverse complement strand
AGCTGACTTATACTCAGCAAGTTGTGTTTTAGTCCTTCAACATATAAGACATTTTTGATTACTACAGTTGATTGATTGCCTATGTCACCAATTCAAAGGATCTTTCCTCTATTGTTGTCACCATATTTGACAAAACCTCCTTCCTTTAATGTCAAGGACAGGAATTTGGATTTGTCTCCTGTCATGTGCTTTGAGCATCCGCTATCTAAATACCATGAATGCTTAGTGGATGTCAAGCACACCTGCAACAAACAATCAGAATTTTGTTTTAGGTCCCCAATTTAAATTGGATCCTGGATGGTTAGTGTCAAACATAGATTTCTTTGCTATCCAAACTTGCTTCCATCCTCTATTGACTAATTTTTTAAATTTGCAATTTGACACAAAATGTCCCTTTCTGCAACAGAAATGACATTTGCCATCAAAGGATGAATGTTTGTTTGGTTTAGTAAAGATGTCGTACATACTCTTAGAAATAGCAGATTTTTGACCATGTTTGACATTTCTGGTTTGCATATAACCAATACCATATCTATTTTTATTTCTTTTAACATGCATATTTGGTGTATATCCTAAACCAGATTTTTCATGAACATGTCTTTGATTGCTAAGTATGACATTCAGTTTATCTTTACTATTAGCAAACTTCAATAAATCAGATTTTAATGATGCAACATTATTCTCAAGTTCAATGCATTTTGCAGATTTGTCATGTGAATCCTTTTTCAGTTGTTCATATAAAATTTCAATTTCTTTATGGTCATTTTTCATTTATTCAAGCATTTCTTTGTGCTTAACAAGTGTTTTATGGAATTCACATAATCATCATGCAATTCATTGAAAGCTTCTTGTAGCTCATCATAAGTTGGATTAGATTGTGAACTAACCTCATTTTCTGATTCTGAGTCGGTATTTCCCATGAGACACAGATTCGCTTCTTCTTCATCTGAAGAGGCAGAGGATTCTTCGTTGTCATTCCATGCATAAGCTTTTCTGGTTTTGGTGACTGGTTCCTTGCCTTTTGGTTTTGTAGCTCTATTCTTGTTCTGCAATTTATAGCATTCTGACTTTATGTGACCAGTCTTACCACATTCATAGCATGTAATTGTCTTGTTGTCACTAGTCTTAGAGCTGGATGGCTTTCTGAATTTGTTGTCTTTCTTCTTCAGAAACTTCTTAAATTTCTTGACAAGCAACCCGATCTCAGGCTCTTCAGTTTCACGGCTTGATTCATCTGAGCAGCTATCTAATTCAGTTTTCGATTGATGGGCTTGGACTTTCAAGGATAATCCTTTCTTTTTCCTGCTTTCCAGTTCTGATTCGTCCACCCGATGTAGTTCCATTTCATGTTCCGAGTTTTCCAAATAGTGTTGCAGTGGTCATTTTTGCCAGATCTTTAGATTCAGCGATAGCAGTTATTTTGGGCTGCCATTCTCTGGTTAGACACCTCATGATCTTTCCGATCTGTTGTTCATTCTCCACCTGTTTTCCCAGGGCATGATGGTTGTTTATAACGTGTGTGAATCTCGTCTGTAGATCACTTATAGATTCTTCTTTCTTCATGCTGAACAATTCATATTCGTGCATGAGTGTATTTACGCGAGCTCTTCACATCTGTGGTTCCTTCATGTGTTTCTTGAAGAATGTCCCACATTTCCTTTGCTGATTTGCAGTTTTATACCCTAAAGAATTCTTCTGCACACAAAGCAGATGTTATAATGTTCTTAGCTTTAGCATTATAACCTACCTTCTTTTTATCGTCCTCAGACCATTCGGCTCTGGGCTTGGGAATCATCGAGTCATTTGTTCCTGCAATCTTGGGAATGTATGGGCCATTTTCAACAGCGTCAAGGATGTCTATGCCACTGGCTTCCAGGAATATCAGCATCCTGTGCTTCCAGTACATATAAGCTGTTCCATTGAATGCTGGAGGTCTTGCTAGTGATGCGCCTTCTCCCAGAAAATCAGTTGAGGCCATATTCCTTTTATGAGTTTTACCTCTCGAAAAGTCAAGCTCTGAGGCCAATTGTTGATTATTATGACCTCGAAATAATCAGAATATATCAGTCTTTAATCAAATTAAAGCAATATTACACACACAACGGAATTATAATGCGGCATACACGATTAGCAATTAAAAGTAAAAAGATAAGGGATAGAATGCACCAAGATTTATCCTGGTTCAGTTGTCAACGAGACAACCTACATCCAGTCCTGACAATCCAACTGGATTTCAGCTTTTTCTCCAATAGAAAGAATTGTGAATTGTTTACAGATTGTCCAGTTTCCTCGAAACCTATCTATCTCTCACAATCTCTTTCCTATTGCTCACCCCTTGATCCTTGTAGTCAATCAGCAGACTCACACAAAATCAAAGTACGGCTCCTTCTTGATGAGGCCTCTCACCCAAGAAGATCGCCACCAGTTTCTAGCTAGATTTCTAGCAGTCGTTTTCTTTACAAAGTATTTATTTCAAACACAATAAAAGAAGTCTTCAATCTTGAACAATGTGTCTTCTCACAAATCTGGTTATTCAAGAATGGATTATGAGAACATTGTCTTTTCTCTCAAGAATACTTTTTCAGCTCTCTCAATGATTATGGATAATCTTTTTGGCTTTGATATGAAAAAGCAATATCAGAATGTTAACAATGTGTTCTTAAGAGTTCTTCAGTATATTGAAGAATATTCAAGATGTTTTTCAAGTGTGTACATGTGTTAATGAGAGAATGATTGAAAGCAGTTTATATAGTTTCTGAAAATCACACCAATCGATTACTTAATCGATTTACTAAGTCTCATAATCGATTTACAAATACACAGAATCGATTTGGCCACAAGCTTAAAGTTCACTGTGATTTCAAAATGTTTCTTTCAATCGATTTGCCAATCGATTGAGCTTAAGTCAGTGACTTAGCTATTTTCATATTAATCGAAGTGCCAATCGATTTGGTAGTATTTGCCTGAAAAGTTCTTACCAGATGTTTAGTTCAATCGATTTCCCAATCGATTGTGTTTCAAAAAGTTTGTTTCAATCGATTCCCCAATCGATTGTGTTTCAAAAAGTTTGTTTCAATCGATTCCCCAATCGATTGTGTTTGTCACAGGTCAAGTTATTTTTCAAGTATTATCTAAGCAATCGATATGCCAATTGATTACCATAGAAATTGGATCTTCACTGTGACTTGTCCAATCGATTTCCAAATCGATTTATTTCAATCAGTTTTACTTTGTGATGTGTACAACCGATTCACCAATCGATTAGCCTGTAAAACAGGTTGCCACTGACTTGTGCAATTTTCATTTCTAATTATGCCAGTCGATTGCCTAATCGATTATACAACCACAAACAGTTAGATTTCCTTACACCCTTGTTATGAAATCGATTTCCCAATCGATTTACTCAGTCAATATTCAACTTTTGTTGATTTCATGAGTTCCAAGCAATTTGTCTCAAGTGTGTAGGATTGGATTGTTGTTCCTAAAATCTTGCTCAATTAAAATGTTAGATTTTCCATATGATGTATGTTAATTAGGATTCAAAGGACTAAAGTCCAACACAAGATTGGTTAAAAACCCTAATTGGACAAGAATAAGCCAAGGAAGGACGAAAATGACTTAAATGTTCATCCAATGACACAAACACACCTATTGGATGAACAAGATTGGTTAAAAACCCTAATTGGACAAGAATAAGCCAAGGAAAGACAAAAATGACCTAAATATTCATCCAATGACACAAACTCACCTATTGGATACACAAGATGTGTTAAAAAACCCTAATTGGACAAGAATAAGCCTAGGGAGGACGAAAATGACCCAAATGTTCATCTAATGACACAAATGAACTTATTGGATGCACAAGATTGGTTAAAAACCTTAATTGGACAAGAATGAGCCAAGGGAGAACGGAAATGACCTAAATGTTCATCCAATGACACAAACTCACCTATTGGATGCACAAGATTGGTTAAAAACCTTAATTGGACAAGAATGAGCCAAGGGAGAACGGAAATGACCTAAATGTTCATCCAATGACACAAACACACCTATTGGATGCATAAGATTGGTTTAAAACCATAGTTTTACTAGAATAAGTCTAGGGAGGATGAAAATGACCTAGATGTTCATCCAATGTCACAAACACACCTATTGGATGCACAAGATTGGTTAAAAACCCTAATTGGACAAGAATAAGACAAGGGAGGACGAAAATGACCTAAATGTTCATCCAATGACACAAACACACCTATTGGATTCACAAGATTGGTTAAAAACCCTAATTGGAC
>NW_027339431.1:2100270-2101537 GCF_000331145.2 Cicer arietinum | reverse complement strand
TTAATAATGTAATAATACTCATAATACTCTGATTTTGACACATAGCATTTGTACTGTTATGCTCTGATCTGATACACTGTTTTTATGATCCAATAATGGTACATATATGATGCTATGAAATGTTGTTAATGTTATGTCTTGAAATGCTCAAGTTAAAATTGTATGATTGTCACTTATGCAAAAAGGGGGAGATTGTTGGACTTTAGTCCTCTTAATCCTAGTTTTGACATAATTAACAAACATACAATGTTCATACATCATATGATAAATCTAACATTTTAATTGAGCAAGATTTCAGGAACAACAATCCAATCCTACACACTTGAAACAAATTGCTTGGAACACAAGAAATCAACAAAAGTTGAATTTTGACTGAGTAAATCGTTTGGGAAATCGATTTCATAACAAGGGTGTAAGGAAACATAACTGTTTGTGATTGTATAATCGATTGGGCAATCGACTGACACAATTAGAAATGAAAACTGCACAAGTCAGTGGCACCCTGTTTTACAGGCTAATCGACTGACAAATCGATTGTACACTTCACTGAGTAAACCTGATTGAAACAAATCGATTGGGAAATCGATTCTACAAGTCACAGTGACACTCCAGTTTTGAGGGTAATCGATTGGCAAATCGATTGCTTAAGTACTATTTGCAAAATAACTTCACCTGTGACAAACACAATCGATTGGACAATCTATTGTGAAAATTTCAATCATATTAAGTTTGGTTGCAATCGATTGGGAAATCGATTCTACAAGTCACAGTGACACTCCAGTTTTGAGGGTAATCGATTGGCAAATCGATTGAAAGAAACTTTTTGAAATCACAGTGAACTTTGAGCTTGTGACCAAATCGATTCTGAGTATTTGGAAATCGATTATGTGACTTAGTAATTGATTAGGTAATCGATTGATGTGACTTTTTCATTGGAACAAAACATCTAACATCGATTACACAATCGATTCATATAAGTCTGCACATAATTTACTGAAAAGTGTTTTTAAAGGAATCGATTGGTAAATCGATTAGTTTATGTAGTTTCAAGATTAAAGAAAAACAAGACTCGCGATAATCGATTGGCAAATCGATCAGACCTGTTTTATTACTTTAAGAAATCGATTGGCAAATCGATTTATTAAGATGTTTTTCAGAAACTATATAAACTGTCTTCAATCATTCTCTCAATAACAATCTGATAAACACTTTGAATATTCTTGATATACAAAAGAACTCTCAACAACACATTGTTAACATACTGAGA
>NW_027339431.1:2099004-2099556 GCF_000331145.2 Cicer arietinum | reverse complement strand
TCAGAGCTTGACTTTTCGAGAGGTAAAACTCATAAAAGGAATATGGCCTCAAACGATTTTCTGGGAGAAGGCGCATCATTAGCAAGACCTCCAGCATTCAATGGAACAGCTTATATGTACTGGAAGCACAGGATGCTTATATTCCTGGAAGCCAGTGGCATAGACATCCTTGACGCTGTTGAAAATGGCCCATACATTCCCAAGATTACAGGAACAAATGACTCGATGATTCCCAAGCCCAGATCCGAATGGTTTGAGGACGATAAAAAAAAGGTAGGTTATAATGCTAAAGCTAAGAACATTATAACATCTGCTTTGTGTGCAGAAGAATTCTTTAGGGTATCAAACTGCAAATCAGCAAAGGAAATGTGGGACATTCTTTAAGAAACACATGAAGGAACCACAGATGTGAAAAGAGCTCGCGTAAAAAAACTTATGCACGAATACGAATTATTCAGCATGAAGAAAGACGAACCAATCAGCGATCTGCAGACCAGATTCACACACATTGTGAACAATCTTCACGCACTGGGAAAATAAGTGGACAACGAA
>NW_027339431.1:2093363-2094500 GCF_000331145.2 Cicer arietinum | reverse complement strand
TTCAAAAGTTTAGATATTTTTTTTAAACTTTCCCGAGCGTCGATTTGGAAATCGACTAGTTCAGTAGTCAACATTAAGACAATCGATTTGGACATCGATTAAGTAAAACTGGAACTCGATTTGAACATCGATTTGAAATATGACCGTTATGATTTTTTTTCTAGGCGTTGAAAACAATCATTACTGAATTGATTGAGGATTCCCAGCAATGGTAACCTAATCGATTGGGAAATCGATTTACATGGTTAAGAGTATAAGAAGGAACAGTTCTAAATCGATTTCTGCATTGCATTTTCCAGACCTTCACTGTTTTTTTTCTGTCTGCTTCATTCTTCTGTCTCTGCATCTGTTAGTACATTCAATCTACATTCTACCTACAGTTAATCTACATCAAGCTACGAGTATGGCACGCGTGAAACAAACCCAGGCCCGTACATCAAGCTACCTTGTGAGGATTGCCATTTTACGGCAAGTCTATCGATGGCAGTTCGGAAGCTGATACGGCTGACGAAGGTTGGGAAGAATCTATTGACAGGCATGCAGCAGTAAAGGACCTGATGATCGATGGGTTCGTTGAATCTATTTCATTGCCCATTGGTCAAATGAAGGTACAACATAGGATGTTGATGTACACACTTACTCGTATGCTTGTACCAAGATCAGGAAACCATGCAGTAGTCCAGAAGTTGGACATACTACTGTTATGGGGCTTATCTAAAGAGCTAAGGATGAGTTGGACTTGGATTGTGCTAAGGCACATGCTGGAAGCTTCTCAGAGCAAGCTTATGTTACCTTATCCACAGCTCATCACCAAGATTCTTAAACATTTCAAGGTTTCATTTGGTAATGAAGAATCTGCAAAAACCACTCTGATATTTGGAGAATCAATTGTGAATCAAATGCAATTGAAAAGGTTACATGGTGTATGGATAAGACCTCAAGCTACTGTTGAACACTGCCCCAGCCACTCCTGATTTTGTTGCCAAAATAATGGAATTCATTGAAGCTCAAATGGCACACAATGCCAAGATGCTAGAATCACAATCCAGAATGGAAGCTAACTTAAGGACTCTGCAGGCATCCTTGAATTCGGTTGTTCGGGATGTGGATGCGATTCAAGCACACTTAGGCATCAAG
>NW_027339431.1:2090799-2093058 GCF_000331145.2 Cicer arietinum | reverse complement strand
AATAATGTAATAATACTCTGTTTTTGATAAATAGCATTTGTACTGTTATGCTCTGATCTGATACACTGTTTTTATGATCCAATAATGGTACATATATGATGCTATGAAATGTTGTTAATGTTATGTGTTGAAATGCTCAAGTTAAAATTGTATGATTGTCACTTATGCAAAAAGGGGGAGATTGTTGGACTTTAGTCCTCTTAATCCTAGTTTTGACATAATTAACAAACATACAATGTTCATACATCATATGATAAATCTAACATTTCAATTGAGCAAGATTTCAGGAACAACAATCCAATCCTACACACTTGAAACAAATTGCTTGGAACACAAGAAATCAACAAAAGTTGAATTTTGACTGAGTAAATCGATTGGGAAATCGATTTCATAACAAGGGTGTAAGGAAACATAACTGTTTGTGATTGTATAATCGATTGGGCAATCGACTGACACAATTAGAAATGAAAACTGCACAAGTCAGTGGCACCCTGTTTTACAGGCTAATCGATTGACAAATCGATTGTACACTTCACAAAGTAAACCTGATTGAAACAAATCGATTGGGAAATCGATTGTACAAGTCACAGTGACACTCCAGTTTTGAGGGTAATCGATTGGCAAATTGATTGCTTAAGTACTATTTGCAAAATAACTTCACCTGTGACAAACACAATCGATTGGACAATCTATTGTGAAAATTTCAATCATATTAAGTTTGGTTGCAATCGATTGGGAAATCGATTGAACTAAACATTTGGTAAGAACTTTTCAGGTAAATACACACAAATCGATTGGCACGTCGATTAACATCAAAATAGCTAAGTTACTGTCTTGAACACAATCGATTGGCAAATCGATTGAAAGAAACTTTTTGAAATCACAGTGAACATAATTTACCATGTGACTTAGTAATCGATCAGGTAATCGATTGATGTGACTTTATCATTGGAACAAAACATCTAACATCGATTACACAATCGATTCATATAAGTCTGCACATAATTTACTGAAAAGTGTTTTTAAAGGAATCGATTGGTAAATCGATTAGTTTATGTAGTTTCAAGATTAAAGAAAAACAAGACTCGCGATAATCGATTGGCAAATCGATTATGCATGTTTTATAACTTTAATAAATCGATTGGTAAATCGATTTAGTAGTTGTTTTTCTCAGAAACTATATAAACTGTCTTTCAATCTTTTTCTCACAACTTTAAAAACTTTGATAAAAAATCTCAATACATTTTTGTTAACAATCGGATACTGCTTTTTCATATCAAGACCAAAAGATTATCCATAATCATTGAGAGAGCTGAAAAAGTATTCTTGAGAGAAAAAACAATGTTCTCATGATCAATCCTTGAATATCCAGATTCGTGAGAAGTCACATTGATCAAGACTGAAGACTTATTTTTGTTCTTCTTTTATTCACTTTGTAATAATACTTTAAAAAGAAACGAAAGCGAGAAAGCTAGCTTGAAACTGGTGGCTACCTTCTTGGGTGAGTGAGCTCAACAAGAAGGAGTCGTACTTTGATTCTGTGTTAGACTGCTGAGTGTCTACAAGGATCAGAGGGTGATCAATAGGAAAGAGATCATTAGAGATAGATAGGTTTCGGGGATGAAACTGGACAATCTGTAATTGATTCTTTCTATTGGAGAAGAAAATCTGAAATCCGATTGGATTGTCAGGACTGGATGTAGGTTGTCTTGTTGACAACTGAACCAGGATAAATTCTTTGTGCAATCTTCTCTAACCCTTAACTCCTTTAATTTTCTTATCTTGCAATATTTGTAGGTGTGATTAATATTTGATGCATGTTAAACATATTTTGTTTTAGGTAATATTGTTTAAACTGGAAATTTGACTCGCATGCATCTTGGTTAATCTCTTATCCATCTACTTGTAATTGCTAATCTTGTATGCCGCAATTTAATTCCGTTGTGTGTATGAAATTGATTTAATTTCTTAAAGAACTGATACATTCCAATTATTTCGAGGTCATAATAATCAACAAGATTGAATGTGTTTGTAAAAATACTTTCAAGACTAAAAGGTGATTGTAAAAATCTTTTCTAGTTTGAAAGGTGAAGATTGTAACAGATCAAGGTTGATCTGGATTGGTGGTGTAAAAACCAAGAACGTTCTTTGTTTTGAACACTTAGTAAAAAATCTCATGGTTGTGAGGACTGGACGTAACCCGGGTTGGGTGAATTAGAATATATATCTGTGTGATATCTCTTCCCTTATCTCTATTTA
>NW_027339431.1:2090221-2090450 GCF_000331145.2 Cicer arietinum | reverse complement strand
ATGTTCATCCAATGACACAAACGAACCTATTGGATGCACAAGATTGGTTAAAAACTCTAATTGGACAAGAATAAACCTAGGGAGGACGAAAATGACCTAAATGTTCATCCAATGATATAAATGAACTTATTGGATGCACAAGATTGGTTAAAAACCTTAATTGGAAAAGAATAAGCCAATGAAGGACGAAAATGACCTAAATGTTCATCCAATGACACAAACACACCTA
>NW_027339431.1:2072697-2089721 GCF_000331145.2 Cicer arietinum | reverse complement strand
AACTTATTGGATGCACAAGATTGGTTAAAAACCCTAATTGGACTAGAATAAATCTAGGAAGGATGAAAATGACCTAAATGTTCATCCAATGACACAAATAAATATATTGGACGCACAAGATTGGTTAAAAACCCTAATTGGACAAGTATAAGCCAAAGGAAGACAAAAATGACATAAATGTTCAGCCAATGTCACAAACACACCTATTGGATGCACAAGATTGGTTAAAACCCCTAATTGGAAAAGAATAAGCCAAGGGAATACGAAAATGGCCTAAATGTTTATCCAATGACACAAACACACCTATTGGATGCACAAGATTGGTTAAAACCCCTAATTGGACTAGAATAAACCTAGGGAGGATGAAAATGACCTAAATGTTCAGCCAATGACACAAACACACCTATTGGATGCCCAAGATTGGTTAAAAACCCTAATTGGACAAGAATAAGCCAAGGGAGCTCGAAAATGACGTAAATGTTCATCCAATGACACAAATGAACTTATTGGATGCACAATATTGGTTAAAAACCCTAATTGGACTAGAATAAACCTAGGGAGGATGAAAATGACCTAAATGTTCATCCGATGTCACAAATAAACTCATTGGATGCACAAGGTTGGTTAAAAACCCTAATTGGACAAGAATAAGCCAAGGGAGGACGAAAATGAACTAAATGTTCATCCAACGACACAAACACACCTATTGGATGTATAAGATTGATTAAAAACCCTAATTTGACTAGGATAAACCCAGGGAGGACAAAAATGAGCTAAATGTTCATCCAATGACACAAATGAACTTATTGGACGCACAAGATTGGTTAAAAACCCTAATTGGACAAGAGTAAGCCTACGGAGGACGAAAATGACCTAAATATTCATCCAATGACACAAACACACCTATTGGATGTATAAGATTGATTAAAAACCCTAATTTGACTAGGATAAACCCAGGGAGGACAAAAATGAGCTAAATGTTCATCCAATGACACAAACACACCTATTGGATGCACAAGATTGGTTAAAAAGCCTAATTGGACAAGAATAAGCCAAGGAAGCTCGAAAATGACCTAAATGTTCATCCAATGACACAAATGAACTTATTGGATGCACAAGATTGGTTAAAAACCCTAATTGGACTAGAATAAACTTAGGAAGGATGAAAATGACCTAAATGTTCATCCAATGTCACAAATAAACTTATTGGATGCACAAGATAGGTTAAAAACCCTAATTGGACAAGAATAAGCCAAGGGAATACGAAAATGACCTAAATGTTTATCCAATGACACAAACACACCTATTGGATGCACAAGATTGGTTAAAAACTTTAATTGGACAAGAATAAGCCAAGGGAGGACCAAAATGAACTAAATGTTCATCAAATGACACAAACACACCTATTTGATGCACAAGATTGATTAAAAACCCAAATTTAACTAGGATAAACCCAGGGAGGACAAAAATGAGCTAAATGTTCATCCAATGACAAAAATGAACTTATTGGACGCACAAGATTGGTTAAAAACCCTAATTGGACAAGAATGAGCTATGGAAGGACGAAAATGACCTAAATGTTCATCCAATGACACAAACACACCTATTGGATGCACCCGATTTGTTAAAAACCCTAATTGGACAAGAAAAAGCCTAGGGAGGACGAAAATGACCTGAATGTTCATCCAATGACACAAACACACCTATTGGATGCACAAGATTTGTTAAAAACCCTAATTGGACAAGAATAAGCCTAGGGAGGACGAAAATGACCTAAATGTTCATCCAATGACACAAACACACCTATTGGATGCACAAAATTGGTTAAAAACCCTAATTGGACTAGAATAAACCTAAGGAGGATGAAAATGACCTAAATGTTCATCTAATGTCACAAATAAACTTATTGGATCCACAAGATTGGTTAAAAACCCTAATTGGACAAGAAAAAGCCTAGGGAGGACGAAAATGACCTGAATGTTCATCCAATGACACAAACACACCTATTGGATGCACAAGATTGATTAAAAACCCTAATTTGACTAGGATAAACCCAGGGAGGACAAAAATGAGCTAAATGTTCATCCTATAACACAAATGAACTTATTAGATGCGGAAGATTGGTTAAAAACCCTAATTGGACAAGAATAAGCAAAGGAAGGACGAAAATGGCCTAAATGGTCTACCAACAACACAAACACACCTATTGGATGCACAAGATAGGTTAAAAACCTTAGTTGGACAAGAATAAGTCTAGGGAGGATGAAAATGACCTAAATGTTCATCCAATGACACAAACACACGTATTGGATGCACAAGATTTGTTAAAAACCCTAATTGAACAAGAATAAGCCTAGGGAGGACGAAAATGACCTAAATGTTCATCCAATGACACAAACACACGTATTGTATGCACAAGATTTGTTAAAAACCCTAATTGAACAAGAATAAGCCTAGGGAGGACGAAAATGACCTAAATGTTCATCCAATGACACAAACACACGTATTGTATGCACAAGATTTGTTAAAAACCCTAATTGAACAAGAATAAGCCTAGGGAGGACGAAAATGACCTAAATGTTCATCCAATGACACAAACACAGCTATTGGATGCACAAGACTGGTTTAAAACCCTCATTGGACAAGAATAAGCCTCGAGAGGACGAAAATGACCTAAATGTTCATTCAATGACACAAACACACCTATTGGATGCACAAGATAGGTTAAAAACCTTAGTTGGACAAGAATAAGCCTCGAGAGGACGAAAATGACCTAAAGTTCATCCAATGACACAAATGAACTTATTGGATGCACAAGATAGGTTAAAAACCTTAGTTGGACAAGAATAAGCCTCGAGAGGACGAAAATGACCTAAAGTTCATCCAATGACACAAATGAACTTATTGGATGCACAAGATAGGTTAAAAACCTTAGTTGGACAAGAATAAGCCTCGAGAGGACGAAAATGACCTAAAGTTCATCCAATGACACAAACACACCTATTGGATGCACAAGATTGGTTAAAAACCGTAGTTTGACTAGAATAAGTCTATGGAGGATGAAAATGACCTAGATGTTCATCAAACGGCATTAACACACCTATTGGATCCACAAGATAGGTTAAAAACCTTAGTTGGACAAGAATAAGTCTAGGGAGGATGAAAATGACCTAAATGTTCATCCAATGACACAAACACACCTATTGGATGCACAAGATTGGTTAAAAACACTAATTGGACACGAATAAGCCAAGGGAGGACGAAAATGACCTAAAGTTCATCCAATGACACAAACACACCTATTGGATGCACAAGATTGGTTAAAAACCCTAATTGGACAAGAATAAGCCAAGGGAAGACGAAAATGACCTAAATGTTCATCCAATGACACAAACACACCTATTGGATGCACAAGATTGGTTAAAAACCCTAGTTTGACTAGAATAAGTCTAGGGAGGATGAAAATGACCTAGATGTTCATCCAACGACATTAACACACCTATTGGATGCACAAGATTGGTTAAAAACCCTAATTAGACAAGAATAAGCCAATGGAGGACGAAAATTACCTTAATGTTAATCCAATGACACAAACACACCTATTGGATGAACAAGATTGGTTAAAAACCCTAATTGGACATGAATAAGCCGAGGGAAGACGAAAATGACCTAAATGTTTATCCAATGACACAAACACACCTATTGGATGCACAAGATTGGTTAAAAACCCTAATTGGACAAGAATAAGCCAAGGAAAGACAAAAATGACCTAGATGTTCATCCAATGACACAAACTCACCTATTGGATGCACAAGATATGTTAAAAACCCTAATTGGACAAGAATTAACCTAGGGAGGATGAAAATGACCCAAATGTTCATCCAATGGCACAAATGAACTTATTGGATGCACACGATTGGTTAAAAACACTAATTGGACAAGAATAAGCAGAGGGAAGATGAAAATGACCTAAATGTTCATCCAATGACACAAACACACCTATTGGATGCACAAGATTGGTTTAAAACCCTAGTTGGACTAGAATAAGTCTAGGGAGGATGAAAATGACCTAGATGTTCATCTAACGACATAAACACACCTATTGGATGCACAAGATTGGTTAAAAACCCTAATTAGACAAGAATAAGACTATGGAGGATGAAAATTACCTAAATGTTAATCCAATGACACAAACACACCTATTGGATGCACAAGAATGGTTAAAAACCCTAATTGGACAAGAATAAGCCAAGGGAAGACGAAAATGACTTAAATGTTTATCCAATGACACAAACACACCTATTGGATGCACAAGATTGGTTAAAAACCCTAATTGGACAAGAATAAGCCAAGGAAGGACAAAAATGACCTAGATGTTAATCCAATGACACAAACTCACCTATTGGATGCACAAGATTTGTTAAAAACCCTAATTGGACAAGAATAAGCCTAGGGAGGACGAAAATGACCCAAATGTTCATCTAATGACACAAATGAACCTTATTGGATCACAAGATTGGTTAAAAACCTTAATTGGACAAGAATGAGCCAAGGAAGGATGGAAATGACCTAAATGTTCATCCAATGACACAAATGAACTTATTGGATGCACAAGATTGGTTTAAAACCATAGTTTTACTAGAATAAGTCTAGGGAGGATAAAAATGACCTAGATGTTCATCCAATGTCACAAACACACCTCTTGGATGCAAAAGATTGGTTAAAAACCCTAATTAGACAAGAATAAGCCAATGGAGGACGAAAATTACGTAAATGTTAATCCAATGCCACTAACACACCTATTGGATGAACAAGATTGGTTAAAAACCCTAATTGGACAAGAATAAGCAGAGGGAAGACGAAAATGACCTAAATGTTAATCCAATGACACAAACACACCTATTGGATGCACAAGATTTGTTAAAAACCCTAATTGGACAAGAATTAGCCTAGGGAGGATGAAAATGACCCAAATGTTCATCCAATGGCACAAATGAACTTATTGGATGCACACGATTGGTTAAAAACACTAATTGGACAAGAATAAGCCAAGGGAAGACGAAAATGAACTAAATGTTCATCCAGTGACACAAACACACCTATTGGATGCACAAGATTGGTTAAAAACCCTAATTGGACAAGAATAAGCAGAGGGAAGACGAAAATGACCTAAATGTTCATCCAATGACACAAACACTCCTATTGGATGCACAAGATTGGTTTAAAATCCTAGTTGGACTAGAATAAGTCTAGGGAGGATGAAAATGACCTAGATGTTCATCCAACGACATAAACACACCTATTGGATGCACAAGATTGGTTAAAAACCCTAATTAGACAAGAATAAGCTTAGGGAGGACGAAAATAACCTAAATGTTCATCCAATGACACAAATGAACTTGTTGGATGCGCAAGATTGGTTAAAAACCCTAGTTGGACAAGAATAAGCCAAGGAAGGACGAAAATGACCTAAATGTTAATCCAATGACACAAACACACCTATTGGATGCACAAGATTGGTTAAAAACCCTAATTGGACAAGAATAAGCCAAGGGAAGAAGAAAATGACCTAAATGTTTATCCAATGACACAATCACACCTATTGGATGCACAAGATTGGTTAAAAACCCTTATTGGGCAAGAATATGTTGGACTTTAGTCCTTTGATTCCTAATTTTGACATAATTAACAAATCAACAATGTTCATACACTACATGATAAATCTAATATTTGAATTGAGCAAGATTTCAGGAACAACAATCAAATCCTACACACTTGGAAAATGTTGCTTGGAACACAAGAAATCAACAAAAGTTGATTTTTGACTGACGCAAATCGATTTCATAACAAGGGTGTAAGGAAATACAACTGTTTGTGTTGGTATAATCGATTGGGCAATCGGATGACTAATCGATTATACATTTCACAAATAAACCTGATTGAAATAAACTGAATCGATTATACAAGTCAGTAGCACCCCAGTTTTGAGGGTAATCGATTGACAAATCGATTATACATTTCACAAATAAACCTGATTGAAATAAATCGATTGGGAAATCGATTGGACAAGTCACAGTGACACCCCAGTTTTAAGGGTAATCGATTGGCAAATCGATTGCTTAAATATCATTTGCAAAATAACTTTCCCTGTGACAAACACAATCGATTGGACAATCTATTGTGTGAAATTTCAATCAAGTTAAGTTTGGTTGCAATCGATTGGGAAATCGATTGAACTAAACCCCAGGTAAGAACTTTTCAGAAAACAAATACCAAATCGACTGGCACATCGACTAACATCAAAATAGCTGAGTCACTGACTTAAACACAATCGACTGAGGAATCGATTGAAAGAACTTTTTTGAAACACAATCGATTGGGGAATCGATTGAAACAATGTTTTGATATCTCAGTGAACTCCCAGTTTGTGGCCAAATCGATTATGCATATTTGTGAATCGATTTATTCTGAAAAGTGTTTTAAAAGAATCGATTGGTAAATCGATTAGCTTATATAGTTTCCAGATTAAAGAAAAACAAGACTCGCGATAATCGATTGGCAAATCGATTACACATGTTTTATAACTTTAATAAATCGATTGGTGAATCGATTTAGTAGTTGTTTTTCTGAAACTATATAAACTGTCTTTCAATCTTTTTATCTAAGAACCTTGATCATAATTTTCATATTTCTAAGAACTCAAGATAACTTCAATAACAGATCACAATACACTTTGCTAACAATCTGATATTGCTCTTTCAGATCAAGATCAAAAGATTATCAACAATCAATAAAAGAGCTTGAAAAGTGATCTTGAGAGAAAAAGAAAAAGTTCTCATGAACAATCTTTGAATATCCAGATTCGTGAGAAGAACACTGATCAAGATTGAAGACTGCTTTTTGTACTTCTGTTAATCTGTCTGTAACAATACTTTGAAACGAAACGAAAGCGAGAAATCCAGCTAGAAACTGGTGGCTACTTTCTTGGGTGAGAGGTCTCAACAAGAAAGAGTCGTACTTTGATTTTGTGTTAGACTGCTGAGTGTCTACAAGGATCAAAGGGTTGATAGAAAGCCAGCTAGAAACTGGTGGCTACTTTCTTGGGTGAGAGAGCTCAACAAGAAAGAGTCGCACTGTGATTCTGTGTTAGATTGACGAGTATCTACAAGGATCAGAGGGTGATCAATAGGAAAGAGATCATTAAGATAGATAGGTTTCAGGGAGGAAACTGGACAATCTGTAATTGATTCTTTCTATTGGAGAAGAAAATCTGAAATCCGATTGGATTGTCAGGACTGGATGTAGGTTGTCAAGTGGACAACTGAACCAGTATAAATCCTTGGTGCAATCTTCTCTAACCCTTAACTCCTTTAATTTTCTATCTTGCAATATCACAATTTAATTTCCGCTGTGTGTATGAAATTGATTTAATTTCTTAAAGAACTGATACATTCTGATACATTCCGATTATTACGAGGTCGTACCAACCAACAATTGGCCTCAGAGCCTAACTTTTCGAGAGGTAACACTCATAAAAGCACTATGGCCTCAAACGATTTTCTGGGAGAAGGCGCATCGTTAGCAAGACCTCCAGCTTTCAACGGAACAGCTTATATGTACTGGAAGCACAGGATGCTGATCTTCCTGGAAGTCAGTGGTATAGACATCCTTGACGCTGTTGAAAACGGTCCATATATTCCCAAGATTGCAGGAACAAATGACTCAATGATTCTCAAGCCTAGAGCCGACTGGTCAGATGATGACAAGAAAAAGGTAGGTTATAATGCTAAGGCTAAGAACATTATAACATCTGCTCTTTGTGCAGAAGAATTCTTTAGAGTGTCAAACTGCAAGTCAGCAAAAGAAATGTGGGACATTCTTCAAGAAACACATGAAGGAACCACAGATGTGAAGAGAGCTCGCGTAAACACACTTATGCACGAATATGAATTATTCAGCATGAAAAAGGACGAATCCATCAGCGATCTGCAAACCAGATTCACACACATTGTGAATAATCTTCACGCATTGGGAAAGCAAGTGGACAACGAACAGCAGATTGGAAAAATTATGAGGTGTCTAACCAGAGAATGGCAGCCAAAAATAACAGCCATAGCAGAATCTAAAGATCTAGCAAAGATGACGACTGCAACTTTGTTTGGAAAACTAAGGGAACATGAAATGGAACTACATCGACTGGACGAATCAGAAATGGAAAGCCGCAAAAAGAAAGGACTATCCCTGAAGGTTCAAGCCCAGCAATCGAAAACTGAATCAGATAGCTGCTCAGATCAATCCAGTAGTGAATCTGAAGAGCCGGAAATAGGGTTGCTTGTCAAGAAATTTAAGAAGTTTCTGAAGAAGAAAGACAACAAATTCAGGAAGCCATCTAGCTCCAAGACTAGTGAAAACAAGACAATTACATGCTATGAATGTGGTAAAACTGGTCATATCAAGTCTGACTGTCACAAGATGAAATACAAAAATAGGACTACAAATACTAAAGACAAGGAGCCAGCTCAGAAAGCCAGAAGAGCATATATTGCATGGAGTGACAACGAACAATCCTCTGCCTCTTCGGATGAAGAAGAAGTCAATTTGTGTCTCATGGCAAATACAGATTCAGAATCAGAAAATGAGGTTAGTTCACAATCTAATCCAACATATGATGAGCTACAAGAAGCTTTCAATGAACTGCATGATGATTATGTGAATTCCATAAAACAGTTGTTGAGCACAAAGAAAATGCTTGAGCAAATGAAAAATGAACATAAAGAAATTGAGAATTTATGTGAACAACTGAAAATGGATTCACATGAAAAATCTGCAAGATGCATTGAACTTGAAGATACTGTTGCATCATTAAAATCTGATTTATTGAAATTTGCTAATAGTAAAGATAAACTGAATGTCATACTTATCAATCAAAGACATGTTCATGAAAAATCTGGTTTAGGATATACACCAAATATGCATGTTAAAAGAAATAAAAACAGATATGGTATTGGTTATATGCAAACCAGAAATGTCAAACATAGTCAAGAATCTGTTATTGCTAAGAGTATGCATGACATCTTTACTAAACCAAACAAACATTCATCCTTTGATGGCAAATGTCATTTCTATTGCAGAAAAGGACATTTTGTATCAAATTGCACATTTAAAAAATTAGCCAATAGAGGATGGAAGCAAGTTTGGATAGCAAAGAAATCTGTGTTTGAAACTGACCCCCCAGGACCCACTTTGAGTTGGGTACCTAGATCCAAAACTTAATTATTTTTGTAGGTGTGCTTGACATCCACCAAGCAAGATTGGCATTTGAAAGTGGATGCTCAAGACACGTGAAAGGAGACAAGTTTGAGAGTCTTGTCTTTAATATTAAATGAAGTTAAACGAAGAAAGTTTGGTCAACCAAGTGGTATTGATGACACAGGAAAAGAGTCAATGGCATTTAATCAGAACGCTTTTTTTGTTTAAATCGATTGGGTAATCGATTTCACGTTTGTTCTTTGTTGTGTTTAAAATAATCGATTTGGGAATCGATTGTTTTAGCCCAGGATTCAAAATTCAGAGATGTGTTTTGAAATATGCCCGAGCGTCGATTGGGAAATCGACTAGTTCAGTATTCAACGTTTAGACAATCGATTTGGGAATCGATTGTTTTAGCCCAGGATTCAAAATTCAGAGATGTGTTTTGAAATATGCCCGAGCGTCGATTGGGAAATCGACTAGTTCAGTATTCAACGTTTAGACAATCGATTTGGGAATCGATTGTTTTAGCCCAGGATTCAAAATTCAGAGATGTGTTTTGAAATATGCCCGAGCGTCGATTGGGAAATCGACTAGTTCAGTATTCAACGTTTAGACAATCGATTTGGGAATCGATTGTTTTAGCCCAGGATTCAAAATTCAGAGATGTGTTTTGAAATATGCCCGAGCGTCGATTGGGAAATCGACTAGTTCAGTATTCAACGTTTAGACAATCGATTTGGGAATCGATTAAGTAACTCTGGACATTGATTTGGACATCGATTAGAAATATTACCGTTGTGACCATTTCTCACTAGCCGTTGAGGGTCATTATTACCAAATCAATTGAGGATTTCCAGAAACGGTAACATAGTCGATGGAGCAATCGATTTACTTGTTCAAAGGTTTAAAAAGAAACAGGTCTAAATCGATGTCTTCACTGTTTATTTCCAGATTTCTCTTTTTTTTCTCTACTTCATCTTCTTCCTCTGTCTCTGCAACTGATATCTGCATTCAATCTACACTCTATATTCACTCAATCCCTTCAATCTATCATGGCTCGAGTGAAACACACCCAAGCCCATACCCCTTCACCTTCATCATCTTCAACAAGTGGAACTCCTACTCCTCCACCTACTGTGTCTAAAAGGATTTCTATTCCTACGCATAAGATCCTTGCCAAGGACAAGGGCAAGCAACCTACACTGAATCAAGAAGTATCTAAGAAAAGGAAGGAACCACCATTAGAGAAGCTCTTGGCTGATGCTATGAAAGAGATTTCTCAGAAGAAAAAGAAGCCAGTTACATCACCCCCGCCTAAGAAAACCTCTGCACCTAAGGATAAGGATGCAGAAGTCACCATTCCAGCAGAGTTTCTGAAAAGGAAAATCCATGAGGGCAGAACCCTGGAGTTTGCCTACTTCGATACAGAAGGCTTCACATTCCAAGATCATTTGAGTTTTCATGGTCTTGAAGGTTTTCTTTCATCTACTTTGGACAGTTATCCAAAACTGATAAGGGAGTTTTACGCAAACTTCAAGCTTACTAATAAGGGATTCAAGACTCAGATTAAAGGTAAAAGGTTATTAATGACTTTTGAAGATTTTGCTGAACTGACAGGATTGCCATTCCACGGAACATCTTTAGATGGAAGTTCTGATGCGGATGCAGCTGACGAAGGTTGGGAAGCATCACTGGACAGGCACAAGGCAGTGAAAGATATTATGGTTGATGGTTTTGTTGAAACCATCTCATTGCCAATTGGACAGATGAAAGTACAGCAACGGATGCTCATGTACACAATAACAAGGATACTTGTACCGCGATCAGGAAATCACGCAGTGGTTCAGAAGCTTGATATTCTACTTTTATGGGGATTATCCAAAGAGCTACAGATGAGTTGGACCTGGATTGTGCTACGGCATATGCTAGAAGCTTCGCAAAGTAAAATTATGTTGCCGTATCCACAGCTGATCACAAAGATACTTAAGCACTTCAAGGTGTCTTTTGTGAATGAAGAATCTGCTAAGACAACCCTCATCTTCGGTGAAGCAATTGTAAATCAGATGAAATTGAAGAAAGTGAATGGCATTTGGATTAGGCCAATGCCAAATGTTGAGCCAACTCCTCCACAAGTCTCTGAATCAGCAGCTGAGCCTCCTGCATATGTAGCAAAACTGATGGAATTTATGGCAGCTCAAATGGCACACAATGCCAAACTGCTAGAGTCTAATGCAAGGATGGAAGCTACTTTGACATCTATCCAAACATCCCTGAAATCAATTGTTCAGGATGTTGCTGCGATTCAAGCGCACCTAGGCCTCAAGCTATCATTTGAAGACATAGCAAATATTGGTCGACAAGCAACTGAAGAACCACAACCAGATCCCCTAGATCCGTCTGAGACTCACAGTGAGGAGACACCAGCTGAGGTTAATACAGCGGTCTCTACCTCTCCCCTAGATGATAGTGAGGACCAGCCCACTTTAGGAGTTTAGGTGTTTAAGTTCTTTATTTGTGATGTCTTGGTGCTTTGCTGTTTTGCTGTTTTGTTTTGTTTATGTTTTGTATGATTTCTTAATGACATATATATATATTTGAGCAAGTTTATTCATGGTTATCATATTAATATTGTCATACTACTCTGTTGCATATCTGTAGGGGGAGGAATTGTTTTCTGCCTTTTTGACTTAACTGACAAAGGGGGAGAAAAATTATAACTTGTTAGTTGCATTGTCTTTACAATCTGATGCTTTTTGCTCTAATACTTAATAATACTTAATAATGTAGTTTATAATACTCTTATGCTTGTTGTTTTGAAATGCTCAAGTTACAATTGTATGAATTGTCAATTATGCCAAAAAGGGGGAGATTGTTGGACTTTAGTCCTTTGATTCCTAATTTTGACATAATTAACAAATCAACAATGTTCATACACTACATGATAAATCTAATATTTGAATTGAGCAAGATTTCAGGAACAACAATCAAATCCTACACACTTGGAACATGTTGCTTGGAACACAAGAAATCAACAAAAGTTGATTTTTGACTGACGCAAATCGATTGGGAAATCGATTTCATAACAAGGGTGTAAGGAAACACAACTGTTTGTGTTGGTATAATCGATTGGGCAATCGACTGACTAAATTAGAAATGAAAATTGCACAAGTCAGTAGCACCCCAGTTTTGAGGGTAATCGATTGACAAATCGATTATACATTTCACAAATAAACCTGATTGAAATAAATTGATTGGGAAATCGATTGGACAAGTCACAGTGACACCCCAGTTTTAAGGGTAATCGATTGGCAAATCGATTGCTTAAATATCTTTGCAAAATAAGTTTCCCTGTGACAAACACAATCGATTGGACAATCTATTGTGTGAAATTTCAATCAAGTTATGTTTGGTTGCAAGCGATTGGGAAATCGATTGAACTAAACCCCAGGTAAGAACTTTTCAGAAAACAAATACCAAATCGACTGGCACATCGACTAACATCAAAATAGCTGAGTCACTGACTTAAACACAATCGATTGGGGAATCGATTGAAAGAACTTTTTGAAACACAATCGATTGGGAAATCGATTGAACTAAACACCAGGTAAGAACTTTTCAGAAAACAAATACCGATTGGCAAATCGATTAGACTGGTTTATCACTTTACGAAATCGATTGGTAAATCGATTGATTAATATGTTTTTCAGAAACTATATAAACTGTCTTCAATCTTTCTTTCAATAATGATAATGATAATAATAATGATAACAATCTGAAATATACTTTGAATATTCTTGATATACAATAACACTTGGTTAATACACTGAGATTACTTTTTCAGATCAAAGAAAAAGAAGATTATCAACAATCAAAAAGATAGCTGGAAAAGTGATCTTGAAAGACAAGGGTTCTCATAAACAATCTTTGAATATCCAGAATTGTGAGAAGCCACATTGACCAAGATTGAAGACTACTTTTTGTTCTTTCTGTATTCTGTTTGTAATAATTCTTTGAAACAAAAACGAAAGCGAGAAAAGCCAGCTAGAAACTGGTGGCTACTTTCTTGGGTGAGAGTGCTCAACAAGAAAGAGTTGTACTTTGATTCTGTGATAGGTTGCTGAGTATCTACAAGGATCAGAGGGTGATCAATAGGAAAGAGATCATTAAGATAGATAGGTTTCGGGGAGGAAACTGGACAATCTGTAATTGATTCTTTCTATTGGAGAAGAAAATCTGAAATCCGTTTGGATTTTCAGGACTGGATGTAGGTTGTCAAGTTGACAACTGAACCAGTATAAATTCTTGGTGCAATCTTCTCTAACCCTTAACTCCTTTAATTTTCTATCTTGAAATATCTGTATATGTGATTAAGATTAGATGCATGTTAAACATATTCTGTGATAAGTAATATTGTTTAATCTGATAATTTGACTTGCATGCATCTTGGTTAATCTCGTATCAATCTAATAAAACTTGCTAATCTTGTATGCCACAATTTAATTCCGTTGTGCGTATAATTCTGATTTAATTTCTTAAAGAACTAATACATTCCGTTTATTACGAGGCCGTACATACCAACAGAATAAGCCAAGGAATGACAAAAATGACCTAGATGTTCATCCAATGACACAAACTCACCTATTGGATGCACAAGATTTGTTAAAAACCCTAATTGGACTAGAATAAACCTAGGGAGGACGAAGATGACCTAAATATTCATCCAATGACACAAATACACCTATTGGAGGCACAAGATTGGTTAAAAACCTTAATTGGAAAAGAATAAGCCAAGGAAGGACGAAAATTACCTAAATGTTCATCCAATGACACAAACACACCTATTGGATGCATAAGATTGGTTTAAAACCATAGTTGGACTAGAATAAGTCTAGGGAGGATGAAAATGACCTAGATGTTCATCCAATGACACAAACACACCTATTGGATGCATAAGATTGGTTTAAAACCATAGTTGGACTAGAATAAGTCTAGGGAGGATGAAAATGACCTAGATGTTCATCCAATGACACAAACACACCTATTGGATGCATAAGATTGGTTTAAAACCATAGTTGGACTAGAATAAGTCTAGGGAGGATGAAAATGACCTAGATGTTCATCCAATGACACAAACACACCTATTGGATGCATAAGATTGGTTTAAAACCATAGTTGGACTAGAATAAGTCTAGGGAGGATGAAAATGACCTAGATGTTCATCCAATGACACAAACACACCTATTGGATGCATAAGATTGGTTTAAAACCATAGTTGGACTAGAATAAGTCTAGGGAGGATGAAAATGACCTAGATGTTCATCCAATGACACAAACACACCTATTGGATGCATAAGATTGGTTTAAAACCATAGTTGGACTAGAATAAGTCTAGGGAGGATGAAAATGACCTAGATGTTCATCCAATGACACAAACACACCTATTGGATGCATAAGATTGGTTTAAAACCATAGTTGGACTAGAATAAGTCTAGGGAGGATGAAAATGACCTAGATGTTCATCCAATGACACAAACACACCTATTGGATGCATAAGATTGGTTTAAAACCATAGTTGGACTAGAATAAGTCTAGGGAGGATGAAAATGACCTAGATGTTCATCCAATGACACAAACACACCTATTGGATGCATAAGATTGGTTTAAAACCATAGTTGGACTAGAATAAGTCTAGGGAGGATGAAAATGACCTAGATGTTCATCCAATGACACAAACACACCTATTGGATGCATAAGATTGGTTTAAAACCATAGTTGGACTAGAATAAGTCTAGGGAGGATGAAAATGACCTAGATGTTCATCCAATGACACAAACACACCTATTGGATACACCAGATTTGTTAAAAATCCTAATTTGACAAGAATAGGCCTAGGGAGGACGAAAAATGACCTAAATGTTCATCCAATGACACAAACACACCTATTGGATGCACAAGATAGGTTAAAAACCTTAGTTGCACAAGAATAAGTCTAGGGAGGATGAAAATGACCTAAATGTTCATCCAATGACACAAACACACCTATTGGATGCACAAGATTTGTTAAAAACCCTAATTGGACTAGAATAAACCTAGGGATGTCGAAAATGACCTAAATGTTCGTCCAATGACACAAATTAACTTATTGGATGCATAAGACTGGGTAAAAATCCTAATTGGATAAGAATAAGCAAAGGAAGGACGAAAATGGCCTAAATGGTCAACCAACAACACAAACACACCTATTGGATGCACAAGATAGGTTAAAAACCTTAGTTGCACAAGAATAAGTCTAGGGAGGATGAAAATGACCTAAATGTTCATCCAATGACACAAACACACCTATTGGATGCACAAGATTGGTTAAAAACCCTAATTGGACAAGAATAAGCCAAGGGAAGACGAAAATGACCTAATTTTTTATCCAATGACACAAACACACCTATTGGATGCACAAGATTGGTTAAAAACCCTAATTGGACAAGAATAAGCCAAGGGAAGACGAAAATGACCTAATTTTTTATCCAATGACACAAACACACCTATTGGATGCACAAGATTGGTTAAAAACCGTAGTTTGACTAGAATAAGTCTAGGGAGGATGAAAATGACCTAGGTGTTCATCCAACGACATTAACACACCTATTGGATGCACAAGATAGGTTAAAAACCTTAGTTGGACAAGAATATGTCTAGGGAGGATGAAAATGACCTAAATGTTCATCCAATGACACAAACACACCTATTGGATGCACAAGATTGGTTAAAAACACTAATTGGACAAGAATAAGCCAAGGGAGGACGAAAATGAACTAAATGTTCATCCAATGACACAAACACACCTATTGGATGCACAAGATTGGTTAACAACCCTAATTGGACAAGAATAAGCAGAGGGAGGACGAAAATGACCTAAATGTTCATCCTATGACACAAACACACCTATTGGATGCACAAGATTGGTTAAAAACTCTAGTTTGACTAGAATAAGTCTAGGGAGGATGAAAATGACCTAGGTGTTCATCCAACGACATTAACACACCTATTGGATGCACAAGATAGGTTAAAAACCTTAGTTGGACAAGAATATGTCTAGGGAGGATGAAAATGACCTAAATGTTCATCCAATGACACAAACACACCTATTGGATGCACAAGATTGGTTAAAAACACTAATTGGACAAGAATAAGCCAAGGGAGGACGAAAATGAACTAAATGTTCATCCAATGACACAAACACACCTATTGGATGCACAAGATTGGTTAACAACCCTAATTGGACAAGAATAAGCAGAGGGAGGACGAAAATGACCTAAATGTTCATCCTATGACACAAACACACCTATTGGATGCACAAGATTGGTTAAAAACTCTAGTTTGACTAGAATAAGTCTAGGGAGGATGAAAATGACCTAGATGTTCATCCAATGACACAAATACACCTATTGGATGCACAAGATTGGTTAAAAACCCTAATTGGACTAGAATAAACCTAGGGATGTCGAAAATGACCTAAATGTTCATCGAATGACACAAATTAACTTATTAGATGCACAAGATTTGTTAAAAACCCTAATTGTACAAGAATAAGCCAAGGAAGGACGAAAATGACCTAAATGTTCATCCAATGACACAAACACACCTATTGGATGCACAAGATTGGTTAAAATGGTTAAAAACCCTAATTGGACTAGAATAAGCCTAGGGAGGATGAAAATGACCTAAATGTTCATCCAATGACACAAATAAACTTATTGGATGCACAAGATTGGTTA
>NW_027339431.1:2069491-2069977 GCF_000331145.2 Cicer arietinum | reverse complement strand
GTCTTGTTTTTCTTGAATCTTGAAACTACATAAGCCAATCGATTCTTTTAAAAACTCTTTTCAGTAAATTATGTTTAGACTTATATGAATCGATTGCATAATCGATGTCAGGTGTTTTATTCCAATAAAAAACACACCAATCGATTACTTAATCGATTTACTAAGTCTCATAATCGATTTACAAATACACAGAATCGATTTGGCCACAAGCTTGAAGTTCACTATGATTTCAAAATGTTTCTTTCTATCGATTTGCCAATCGATTGAGCTTAAGTCAGTGACTTTGCTTTTTTCATATTAATCGAAGTGCCAATCGATTTGGTAGTATTTGCCTGAAAAGTTCTTACCAGATGTTTAGTTAATCGATTTCCCAATCGATTAAAACCAAACTTAACATGATTGAAATTCTCACAATAGATTGTCCAATCGATTGTGTTTGTCACAGGTCAAGTTATTTTTTCAAGTATTATCTAAGCAATGATTTGC
>NW_027339431.1:2068170-2069478 GCF_000331145.2 Cicer arietinum | reverse complement strand
TATTATCTAAGCAATCGATTTGCCAATCGATTACCCTAGAAATTGGATCTTCACTGTGACTTGTCCAATCGATTTCCCAATCAATTTATTTCAATCAGTTTTACTTTGTGATGTGTACAATCGATTTACCAATCGATTAGCCTGTAAAACAAGTTGCCACTGACTTGTGCAATTTTCATTTCTAATTATGCCAGTCTATTGCCTAATCGATTATACAATCACAAACAGTTATGTTTCCTTACACCCTTGTTATGAAATCGATTTCCCAATCGATTTACTCAGTCAATATTCAACTTTTGTTGATTTCTTGAGTTCCAAGCAATTTGTCTCAAGTGTGTAGGATTGGATTGTTGTTCCTGAAATCTTGCTCAATTAAAATGTTAGATTTATCATGTGATGTATGAACATTGTATGTTTGTTAATTATGTCAAAATTAGGATTCAAAGGACTAAAGTCCAACAATCTCCCCCTTTTTGCATAAGTGACAAGAATACAATTTTAACTTGAGTTGAGCATTTCAAGACATAATATTAACAAAATTTCATAGCATTATATGTACCATTATCAGAGCATAAAATCAGAGTATCAGAGCATCTTAGCATAACAATACACATGCTATTTATCAAAAATCAGAGCATTTTAATAATTCATTCTTATCAGAGCAGAGTATCAAAGCATCAAAAAAATATCAAAAATATGCAGCAGCAGTCATAAGCAAGTTATAATTTTTCTCCCCCTTTGTCAGTTAAGGCAAAAAGGCAGAAAAAAAAATTTCCTCCCCCTATGTTAATGAACATAAGCATTGGGGATATAAAACATTGTGTATTAGAGCAGTAATTGAGCATATCAAAGAGATTAAGACAAATGAATTCAGAGAGAGATGGAATAAACGTTCTAATGCATTATAGATATAGATTAAATGAGTACATCAAGTCATAGCAAAAACAGCACAGATCCTAAACTCTTAATCTCCTAAACTAGGCTGGTCCTCACTATTATCTACGGCAGAGGCAGAGACCGCTATATTACCCTCAGCAGGTGTCTCCTCAACGTGAGTCTCAGGGTGACCTAGGGGAGTTGGGTTAGGTTCCTCTGCTGCTTGACGACTGATGTCTGCGATGTCTTCAAATGACAGCTTGATTCCCAAGTGAGCTTGAATCGCATCCACATCCTGAACAACCGAATTCAAGGATGCCTGGAGAGTCCTTAAGTTAGCTTCCATTTTGGACTGTGATTCTAGCAACTTGGCATTGTGTGCCATCTGAGCTTCTATGAATTCCATTATCTTTGCAACAAAATCAGGAGGGG
>NW_027339431.1:2067454-2068139 GCF_000331145.2 Cicer arietinum | reverse complement strand
TGAGGTCTTATCCATATACCATGTAACCTTTTCAATTGCATTTGGTTTACAATTGATTCTCCAAATATCAGAGTGGTTTTTGCAGATTCTTCATTAACAAACGAGACCTTGAAATGTTTAAGAATCTTGGTAATCAGCTGTGGATAAGGCAACATAAGCTTGCTCTGTGAAGCTTCCAGCATGTGCCTTAGCACAATCCAAGTCCAGCTCATCCTGAGCTCCTTTGATAAACCCCATAACAGTAGTATGTCCAATTTCTGAACTACTGCATGGTTGCCTGAACGAGGTACAAGCATCCTGGTCAGCGTGTACATCAGCATCCGATGTTGGACCTTCATTTGACCGATAGGTAATGAAATGGTTTCCACAAAACCATCAATCATCAGGTCCTTTACTGCAGTGTGCCTGTCAACCGATTCTTCCCATCCTTCGTCAGCCGTATCAGCTTCAGAACTGCCGTCGAAAGATTTTCCGTAAAATGGCAATCCTGATAAGGTAGAAAAATCATCAAAGGACATAGCAATCCTTTTCCCTTTGACTTGAACCTTAAAACCTTCTTCTGTCAACTTAAACATTGAATAAAATTCCCTTATCAAACGTGGATAACTATCAAGAGCAGAATATAGAAAGCTCTCAAGTCCGTGAAATCTCAGATGGTTCTGAAACGTAAAACCGTCAGTATCAA
>NW_027339431.1:2059496-2066954 GCF_000331145.2 Cicer arietinum | reverse complement strand
CCATGAATATCCAGATTTGTGAGGAGCAACATTCATAAAGATTAAAGACCCTTTTGTTTTACATCTTTTATTCATTCTGTAATAAATCTTGAAACGAATAGAACGTAAGAAAAGCAGAGAGGGCTCAACAAGAAAGAGTCGTACTTTGATTCTGTGATAGGCTGCTGAGTGTCTACAAGGATCAGAGGGTATTCAATAGGAAAGATATAATTAGAGATTGATAGGTTTCAGGGAGGAAACTGGACAATCTGTAATTGATTCTTTCTATTGAAGGAGAAGAAAATCTGAAATCCGATTGGATTTTCAGGACTGGACGTAGGTTGTTGTGGAACAACCGAACCAGGATAAATCTCTGTGTCTTCTTCTCTAACCCTCTCTCTTTAATTTTCTATATTGCTAACTTTGCATGCCTCAAAATTTAATTTCCGCTGTGCACTTGATACTGATTAAATTGGTAACAAAAACTGATATATTTTCTGTTATTGCGAGGTCACTGATACCAACATATTGGATACACAAGATTGATTAGAAACCCGAATGGGACAAGAATAAGCCTAGGGAGGACGAAAATGACCTAAATGTTAATCCAATGACACAAACTCACTTATTGGATGCACAAGATTGGTTAAAAACCCTAATTGGACTAGAAAAAGCCTAAGGAGGACGTATATAACCAAAATATTAATCCAATCACACAAACACACCTATTGGATGAACATGATTGGTTAAAAGCCCAAATTGGACTAGAATAAGCCTAGGGAGGACGAAAATGACTTAAATATTAATCCAATGACACAAATGAACTTATTGGATGCACAAGATTGGTAAAAAAACCCTAATTGGACTAGAATAAGCCTAGGGAGGACGGAAATGACCAAAATGTTAATACAATGATACAAACACACCCATTGGATTCAAAATATTTGTTAAAAACCCTAATTCTACTAGAATAAGCCTAGGGAGGACAAAAATGACCTAAATGTAAAACCAATGACACAAATGAACTTATTGGATACATAAGATTGGTTAAAAACCATAATTGGACTAGATTAAGCCTAGGGAGAGCGAAAATGACGTAAATGTTAATCCAAAGACACAAACACGCCTATTGGATGCACAAGATTGATTAGAAACCCGAATTGGACAAGAATAAGCCTAGGGAGGACGAAAATGACCTAAATGTTAATCCAATGACACAAACTCACTTATTGGATGCACAAGATTGGTTAAAAACCATAATTGGACTACATTAAGCTTAGGGAGAAAGAAAATGACCTAAACGTTAATCCAATGACACAAACACACCTTTTAGAGGCACAAGATTGGTTGAAAACCCTAATTGGACTAGAATAAGCTTAGGGAGGGCGAAAATGACGTAAATGTTAATCCAATGACACATACACACCTATTGGATGCACAAGATAGGGTAAAAACCCTAATTGGACTAGAAAAAGCCTAAGTAGGACGAAAATGACCTAAATGTTAATCCAATGACACAAACTCACCTAATGGATGAACAAGGTTGGTTAAAAACCCAAATTGGTCTAGTATAAGCCTAGGGTGGAGGAAAATGACCTAAATGTTAATCCAATGACACAAATGAACTTTTTGGATGCACAAGATTGGTTAAAAACCCTATTTGGACTAGAATAAGCCTAGGGAGGACGAATCTGACCTAAATGTTAATCCAATGACACAAACACACCTATTGGATGCACAAGATTGGTTAAAAACCCCAATTGGACTAGAAAAAGCCTAAGGAGGACAAAAATGACCGAAATATTAATCCAATCACACAAACACACCTATTGGTTGAAAAAGATTGGTTAAAAACCGCAATTGGACTTGAATAAGCCTAAGGAGGACGAAAATGACTTAAATGTTTATCCAATGACTCAAATGAACTTATTGCATGCACAAGCTTGGTTAAAACCCCTAATTGGACTAGAAAAAGCCTAGGGAGGACAAAAATTACCTAAATGTTATTCCAATGACACAAATAAACTTATCGAATGCACAAGATAGGTTAAAACCCCTAATTGGACAAGAATAAGCTTAGGAAGGATGAAAATGGCCTAAATGTTACTCCGATGACACAAATCCACTTATTGGATGCATAAGATTGTTTAAAAACCCTAATTCTACAAGAATAAGTCTATGGAGGACGAAAATGACCTAAATGTTAATCCAATGACACAAATGAACTTATTGGATACACAAGATTGGTTAAAAACCCTAACTGGACTTGAAGAAGCCTAGGGAGGACGAAAGTTACCTAAATGTTAATCCAATGACACAAACTCACCTATTAGATGCACAAGATTGGTTAAAAACCCTAATTGGACTAGAATAAGCCTAGGGAGGGCGAAAATGACCTAAATGTTATTCCAATGACACAAACACACCTAATGGATGCATAAGATTGGGTAAAAACCCTAATTCGACTAGAAGTAGCCTAAGGAGGACGAAAATGACTTTAATGTTAATCCAATGACACTAATGAACTTATAGGATGCACAAGATTGGTTACAAACCCTAATTGGACTAGAATAATCATAGGCAGGACGAAAATGACCTAAATGTTAATCCAATGACACAAACACACCTATTGTATGCACAAGATTTGGATAAAAACCCTAAGTATACAACAATAAGCCTAAGGAGGACGAAAATGACCTAAATTTTAATCCAATGACTCAAACACACCCATTAGATTCACAATATTGGTTAAAAACCTTAATTGGACTAGAATAAGCCAAGGAAGGACGAAAAGGATCTAAATGTTAATGCAATGACACAAACACACCTATTATATGCAGAATGTTTGTTAAAAACTCTAATTGGACTAGAATAAGCCTAGGGAGGGCAAAAATGACCTAAATGCTAATCCAATGACATAAACACACCTATTGGATGCACAAGATTGGTTAGAAACCCAAATTTGACAAGAATAAGCCTAGGGAGAACGAAAGTGAGCTAAATGTTAATCCAATGACACAAAGTCGCCTATTGGATGCACAAGATTGATTAAAAACTCTAACTGGGCAAGAGTAAGCCTAGGGAGGACATCAATGACCTAAATGTTCATCCATTGACACAAATGACCATTTTGGATGCACAAGATTGGATAAAAATTCTATTTGTACTAGAAAAAGCCTAAGGAGTACAAAAATGACTGAAATATTAATCCTATCACAAAAACACACCTATTGGATGAAGAAGATTAGTTAAAAACTAAAATTGGACTAGAATAAACCTAGGGAGGACGAAAATGACTAAAATGTTAATCCAATGACACAAATCAACTTATTGGATGCACAAATTTCGTAAAAAAACCCTAATTGGACTAGAATAACCCTAGGGAGGACGAAAATGACGAAAATGCTAATACAATGACACAAACACACCTATTGGATGCACAATATTTGTTAAAAACCCTAATTCTACTAGAATAAGCCTAGGGAGGAAGAAAATGACCTAAATGTTAATCCAATGACACAAATGAACTTATTGGATGCACAAGATTAGTTAAAAACCATAATTGGACTAGAATAAGCCTAAGGAGGACGAAAACGACCTAAATGTTAATCCAATGACACAAATGAACTTATTGGATGCACAAGATTAGTTAAAAACCATAATTGGACTAGAATAAGCCTAAGGAGAGCGAAAATGACGTAAATGTTAATCAAAAGACACAAAGACACCTATTGGATGCACAAGATTGATTTGAAACCCGAATTGGACAAGAATAAGCCTAGGAACGACGAAAATGACCTAAATGTTAATCCAATGACACAAACTCACTTATTGGATGCACAAGATTGGTTAAAAACCCTAATTGGACTTGAATAAGCCTGGGGAGGGCGAAAATGACCTAAACGTTAATCCAATGACACAAACACACTTATTGGATGCACAAGATTGGATAAAAACCCTAATTGGACTAGAAAAAGACTAAGGAGGACGAAAATGACATAAATGTTTATCCAATGACACAAACACACCCAATGGATGAACAATATTGGTTAAAAACCCATATTGGACTAGAATAAGCCTAAGGAGGACGAAAATGACCTAAATGTTAATCCAATGATACAAATCAACTTATTGGATGCACAAGATTGGTTAAAAACCCTAATTCTACAAGAATAAGCCTAGGGAGGACGAAAATGACCTAAATGTTAATCCAATGACACAAA
This sequence comes from Cicer arietinum, assembly GCF_000331145.2. Taxonomy (NCBI): domain Eukaryota; kingdom Viridiplantae; phylum Streptophyta; class Magnoliopsida; order Fabales; family Fabaceae; genus Cicer; species Cicer arietinum. The sequence continues at coordinate 2,062,752 of NW_027339431.1, read as the reverse complement.
TGAACTTATTGGATACATAAGATTGGTTAAAAACCTTAACTGGACTAGAAAAAGCCTAAGGAGGACAAAAATGACCTATATGTTAATCCAATGACACAAATGAACTTATTAGATGCACAAGATTGGTTAAAAACCCTAATTGGACTAGAATAAGCTTAGGGAGGAAGATAATGACCTAAATGTTAATCCAATGACACAAATGAACTTTTTGGATGCACAAGATTGGTTAAAAACCCTATTTGGACTAGAATAAGCCTATGGTGGACGAATATGACCTAAATGTTAATCCAATGACACAAACACACCTATTGGATGCACAAGATTGGTTAAAAAGTCCAATTGGACTAGAAAAAGCCTAAGGAGGACAAAAATTACCGAAATATTAATCCAATCACACAAACACACCTATTGGTTGAAAAAGATTTGTTAAAAACCTAAATTGGACTAGAATAAGCCTAGGGAGGACGAAAATGACTTAAATGTTTTTCCAATGACTCAAATGAACTTATTGGATGCACAATCTTGGTTAAAACCCCTAATTGGTCTAGAATAAGCCTAGGGAGGACAAAAATGACCTAAATGTTATTCCAATGACACAAATGAACTTATCGGATGCACAAGATTGGTTAAAACCCCTAATTGGACTAGAATAAGCCTAGGGAGGACGAAAATGACCTAAATGTTAATCGAATGACACAAATGAACTTATTGGATGCACAAGATTGGTTAAAAACAATAATTGGACTAGAATAAGCCAAAGGAGAGCGAAAATGGCCTAAATGTTAATCCAAAGACACAAGATTGATTAGAAACCCGAATTGGGCAAGAATAGGCCTAGGGAGGACGAAAATGACCTAAATGTTAATGCAATGACACAAATGAACTTTTTGGATACATAAGATTGGTTAAAAACCCTAACTGGACTAGAATAAGCCTAGGTAGGGCGAAAATGACCTAGATGTTAATCCAATGACACAAACACACCTATTGGATGCACAAGATTGGGTAAAAACCCTAATTGGACTAGAAATAGCCTAAGGAGGACGAAAATGACCTAAATGTTAATCCAATGACACTAACGAACTTTTAGGATGCTCAAGATTGGTTAAAAACCATAATTGGTCTAGAATAATCATAGGCAGGACGAAAATGACCTAAATGTTAATCCATTGACACAAACACACATATTGGATGCACAAGATTTGGGTAAAAACCCTAAGTATACAAGAATAAGTCTAGGGAGGACAAAAATGACCTAAATTTTAATTCGATGACTCAAACACACCTATTGGATGCACAAGATTGGTTAAAAACCTTAATTGGACTAGAATAAGCCAAGGAAGGACGAAAATGATCTAAATGTTAATCCAATGACACAAACACACCTATTATATGCACAATATTGGTTAAAAACCCTAATTCGACTATAATAAGCCTAGGTAGGGTAAAAATGACCTAAATGTTAATCCAATGACAGAAAGACACCTATTGGATGCACAAATTGCTTAAAAACTCTAACTGGACAAGAGTAAGCTTAGAGAGGACATAAATGACCTAAATGTTAATCCAATGACACAAATGAACTTTTTGGATGCACAAGATTGGTTAAAAACCCTATTTGGTCTAGAATAAGCCTTGGGAGGACGAATATGATCTAAATGTTAATCCAATGACACAAACAAACCTATTGGATGCACAAGATTGGTTAAAACCCTAATTGGACTAAAATAACCTAGGATTAACATTTAGGTCATTTTCATCTTCCATAGGCTTATTCTTGTCCAATTAGGGTTTTTAACCAATCTTGTGCATCCAATAGGTGTGTTTATGTCATTGGATGAAAATTTAGGTTATTTTCGTCCTCAATAGACTTATTCTTGTCCAATTAGGGTTTTTAACCAATCTTTTGCATGGATGAATATTTAGGTCATTTTCGTCTTCCTTAGGCTTATTCTTGTCCAATTAGGTTTTTTAACCAATGTTGTGCATCCAATAAGTTCATTTGTGTCATTGAATTAACATTTAGGTCATTTTCGTCCTCCCTAGGTTTATTCATGTCCAAGTAGGCTTTTTAACCAACCTTGTGCTTCCAATAGGTGTGTTTGTGTCACTGGATGAACATTTAGGTCATTTTCATCTTCCCTAGGCTTATTCTTGTCCAATTAGGATTTTTAAACAATCTTGTGCATCCAATAGGTGTGTTTATGTCATTGGATGAACATTTAGGTCATTTTCATCCTCCCTAGGCTTATTCTTGTCCAATTAGGGTATTTAACCAATCTTGTGCATCCAATAAGTTCATTTGTGTCATTGGATGAACATTTAGGTCATTTTCATCCTCCCTAGGCTTATTCTTGTCCAATTAGGGTATTTAACCAATCTTGTGCATCCAATAAGTTCATTTGTGTCATTGGATTAACATTTAGGTTATTTTCGTCCTACCTAAGCTTATCCTTGTCCAATTAGGGTTTTAACCAATCTTGTGCATCCAATAGGTGTGTTTGTGTCATTGGATCAACATTTAAGTCATTTTCGTCCTCCCTAGACTTATTCTTGTCCAATTAGGGTTTTAACCAATCTTGTGCATCCAATAAGTTCATTTGTGTCATTGGATGAACATTTAGGTAATTTTCATCTTCCCAAGGTTTATTCTAGTCCAATTAGGGTTTTAACCAATCTTGTGCATCCAATAAGTTCATTTGTGTCATTGGATGAACATTTAGGTAATTTTCATCTTCCCAAGGTTTATTCTAGTCCAATTAGGGTTTTAACCAATCTTGTGCATCCAATAAGTTCATTTGTGTCATTGGATGAACATTTAGGTAATTTTCATCTTCCCAAGGTTTATTCTAGTCCAATTAGGGTTTTAACCAATCTTGTGCATCCAATAAGTTCATTTGTGTCATTGGATGAACATTTAGGTAATTTTCATCTTCCCAAGGTTTATTCTAGTCCAATTAGGGTTTTAACCAATCTTGTGCATCCAATAGGTGTGTTTGTGTCATTGGATCAACATTTAAGTCATTTTCGTCCTCCCTAGACTTATTCTTGTCCAATTAGGGTATTTAACCAATCTTGTGCATCCAATAAGTTCATTTGTGTCATTGGATTAACATCTACGTCATTTTCGTCCTCCCAAGGCTTATTCTTGTCCAATAAGGGTTTTTAACCAATCTTGTGCATCCAATAGGTGTGTTTGTGTCATTGGATGAAAATTTAGGTCATTTTCGTCCTCCCTAGACTTATTATTGTCCAA
>NW_027339431.1:2058600-2059348 GCF_000331145.2 Cicer arietinum | reverse complement strand
TTGTCCAATTAGGGTTTTTAACCAATCTTGTGCATCCAATAGGTGTGTTTGTGTCATTGGATGAACATTTAGGTCATTTTCGTCCTCCCTAGACTTATTCTTGTCCATTTAAGGTTTTTAACCATTCTTGTGCTTGCAATAAGTTCATATGTGTCATTGGATGAAAATTTAGGTCATTTTCATCCTCCCTAGGCTTATTCTTGTCCAATTAGGGTTTTTAACCAATCTTGTGCATCCAATAGGTGTGTTTGTGTCATTGGATGAAAATTTAGGTCATTTTCATCCTCCCTAGGCTTATTCTTGTCCAATTAGGGTTTTTAACCAATCTTGTGCATCCAATAGGTGTGTTTGTGTCATGGGATGAACATTTAGGTCATTTTCGGCCTCCCTAGGTTTATTCGGGTCCAATTAGGGTTTTTAAGCAATCTTGTGCATCCAATAGGTGTGTTTATGTCATTGGATGAACATTTATGTCATTTTCGTCCTCCATAGACTTAATTTTGTCCAATTAAGGTTTTTAACCAATCTTTTGGATGCCATAAGTTCATTTGTGTCATTGGATGAACATTCAGGTCATTTTTGTCCTTCCAAGGCTTATTCATGTCCAATTTTGATTTTTAACCAATCTTGTGCATCCAATAATTTCATTTGTATCATTGGATTAACATTTAGGTCATTTTCGTCCTCCCTAGGTTTATTCAGGTCCAATTAGGATTTTTAACCAATCTTGTGCATCCAATAGGTGTGT
>NW_027339431.1:2052434-2058530 GCF_000331145.2 Cicer arietinum | reverse complement strand
AATAGGTGTGTTTGTTTCACTGGATGAACATTTAGGTCATTTTCGTCCTCCCTAGACTTATTCTTGTCCAATTAAGGTTTTTAACCAATATTTTGCATCCAATAGGTGTGTTTGTGTCATTGGATGAACATTTAGGTCATTTTCGTCCTCCCTAGACTTTTTCTTGTCCAATTAGGGTTTTTAACCAATCTTGTGCATCCAATAAGTTCATTTGTGTCATTGGATGAACATTTAGGTAATTTTCATCTTCCCAAGGTTTATTCCAGTCCAATTAGGGTTTTAACCAATGTTGTGCATCCAATAAGTTCATTTGTGTCATTGGATTAACATTTAGGTCTTTTTCGTCCTCCCTATGCTTATTCTTGTCCAATTATGGTTTTTAACCAATCTTGTGCATCCAATAAGTTCATTTGTGTCATTGGATTAACATTTAGATCATTTTCGTCCTCCCTAGGCTTATTCTTGTCCTGTTAGGGTTTTTAACCAATCTTGTGCATCCAATAAGTTCATTTGTGTCATTGGATTAACATTTAGATCATTTTCGTCCTCCCTAGGCTTATTCTTGTCCTGTTAGGGTTTTTAACCAATCTTGTGCATCCAATAAGTTCATTTGTGTCATTGGATTAACATTTAGATCATTTTCGTCCTCCCTAGGCTTATTCTTGTCCTGTTAGGGTTTTTAACCAATCTTGTGCATCCAATAAGTTCATTTGTGTCATTGGATTAACATTTAGATCATTTTCGTCCTCCCTAGGCTTATTCTTGTCCTGTTAGGGTTTTTAACCAATCTTGTGCATCCAATAAGTTCATTTGTGTCATTGGATTAACATTTAGATCATTTTCGTCCTCCCTAGGCTTATTCTTGTCCTGTTAGGGTTTTTAACCAATCTTGTGCATCCAATAAGTTCATTTGTGTCATTGGATTAACATTTAGATCATTTTCGTCCTCCCTAGGCTTATTCTTGTCCTGTTAGGGTTTTTAACCAATCTTGTGCATCCAATAAGTTCATTTGTGTCATTGGATTAACATTTAGATCATTTTCGTCCTCCCTAGGCTTATTCTTGTCCTGTTAGGGTTTTTAACCAATCTTGTGCATCCAATAAGTTCATTTGTGTCATTGGATTAACATTTAGATCATTTTCGTCCTCCCTAGGCTTATTCTTGTCCTGTTAGGGTTTTTAACCAATCTTGTGCATCCAATAAGTTCATTTGTGTCATTGGATTAACATTTAGATCATTTTCGTCCTCCCTAGGCTTATTCTTGTCCTGTTAGGGTTTTTAACCAATCTTGTGCATCCAATAAGTTCATTTGTGTCATTGGATTAACATTTAGATCATTTTCGTCCTCCCTAGGCTTATTCTTGTCCTGTTAGGGTTTTTAACCAATCTTGTGCATCCAATAAGTTCATTTGTGTCATTGGATTAACATTTAGATCATTTTCGTCCTCCCTAGGCTTATTCTTGTCCTGTTAGGGTTTTTAACCAATCTTGTGCATCCAATAAGTTCATTTGTGTCATTGGATTAACATTTAGATCATTTTCGTCCTCCCTAGGCTTATTCTTGTCCTGTTAGGGTTTTTAACCAATCTTGTGCATCCAATAAGTTCATTTGTGTCATTGGATTAACATTTAGATCATTTTCGTCCTCCCTAGGCTTATTCTTGTCCTGTTAGGGTTTTTAACCAATCTTGTGCATCCAATAAGTTCATTTGTGTCATTGGATTAACATTTAGATCATTTTCGTCCTCCCTAGGCTTATTCTTGTCCTGTTAGGGTTTTTAACCAATCTTGTGCATCCAATAAGTTCATTTGTGTCATTGGATTAACATTTAGATCATTTTCGTCCTCCCTAGGCTTATTCTTGTCCTGTTAGGGTTTTTAACCAATCTTGTGCATCCAATAAGTTCATTTGTGTCATTGGATTAACATTTAGATCATTTTCGTCCTCCCTAGGCTTATTCTTGTCCTGTTAGGGTTTTTAACCAATCTTGTGCATCCAATAAGTTCATTTGTGTCATTGGATTAACATTTAGATCATTTTCGTCCTCCCTAGGCTTATTCTTGTCCTGTTAGGGTTTTTAACCAATCTTGTGCATCCAATAAGTTCATTTGTGTCATTGGATTAACATTTAGATCATTTTCGTCCTCCCTAGGCTTATTCTTGTCCTGTTAGGGTTTTTAACCAATCTTGTGCATCCAATAAGTTCATTTGTGTCATTGGATTAACATTTAGATCATTTTCGTCCTCCCTAGGCTTATTCTTGTCCTGTTAGGGTTTTTAACCAATCTTGTGCATCCAATAAGTTCATTTGTGTCATTGGATTAACATTTAGATCATTTTCGTCCTCCCTAGGCTTATTCTTGTCCTGTTAGGGTTTTTAACCAATCTTGTGCATCCAATAAGTTCATTTGTGTCATTGGATTAACATTTAGATCATTTTCGTCCTCCCTAGGCTTATTCTTGTCCAATTAGGGTTTTTAACCAATCTTGTGAATGCAATTAGTTCATTCGTGTCATTGGATTAACTTTTAGGTCATTTTCGTCAACTCTAGGCTTATTTTTGTCCAATTAGGGTTTTTAACCAATGTTGTGCATCCAAAACGTGTGTTTGTGTCATTGGATGAAAATATAGGTCATTTTCGTCCTCCTTAGACTTATTCTTGTCCAATTAGGGTTTTTCACCAATCTTTTGCAAGCAATAAGTTCATCCGTGTCATTGGATGAACATTTAGGTCATTTTCGTTTTCCTTAGGCTTATTCTTGTCCAATTAGGGTTTTTAACCAATGTTGTGCATCCAATAGGTGTGTTTATGTCATTGGATGAACATTTAGGTCATTTTCGTCCTCCCTAGACTTATTCTTGTCCAATTAGGGTTTTTAACCAATCTTGTCCATCCAATAGGTGTGTTTATGTCATTGGATGAACATTTAGGTCATTTTCGTCCTCCCTAGACTTATTCTTGTCCAATTAGGGTTTTTAACCAATCTTGTCCATCCAATAGGTGTGTTTATGTCATTGGATGAACATTTAGGTCATTTTCGTCCTCCCTAGACTTATTCTTGTCCAATTAGGGTTTTTAACCAATCTTGTCCATCCAATAGGTGTGTTTATGTCATTGGATGAACATTTAGGTCATTTTCGTCCTCCCTAGACTTATTCTTGTCCAATTAGGGTTTTTAACCAATCTTGTCCATCCAATAGGTGTGTTTATGTCATTGGATGAACATTTAGGTCATTTTCGTCCTCCCTAGACTTATTCTTGTCCAATTAGGGTTTTTAACCAATCTTGTCCATCCAATAGGTGTGTTTATGTCATTGGATGAACATTTAGGTCATTTTCGTCCTCCCTAGACTTATTCTTGTCCAATTAGGGTTTTTAACCAATCTTGTCCATCCAATAGGTGTGTTTATGTCATTGGATGAACATTTAGGTCATTTTCGTCCTCCCTAGACTTATTCTTGTCCAATTAGGGTTTTTAACCAATCTTGTCCATCCAATAGGTGTGTTTATGTCATTGGATGAACATTTAGGTCATTTTCGTCCTCCCTAGACTTATTCTTGTCCAATTAGGGTTTTTAACCAATCTTGTCCATCCAATAGGTGTGTTTATGTCATTGGATGAACATTTAGGTCATTTTCATCCTCCCTAGGCGTATTCTTGTCCAATTAGGGTATTTAACCAATCTTGTGCATACAATAATTCATTTATGTCATTGGATTAACATTTAGGTCATTTTCGTCCTCTCAAGGGTTATTCTTGTCCAATAAGGGTTTTTAACCAATCTTGTGCAATCAATAGGTGTGTTTGTTTCATTGGATGAAAATTTAGGTCATTTTCGTCCTCCCTAGACTTATTCTTGTCCAATTAGGGTTTTAAACCAATCTTTTGCATGCAATAAGTTCATTTGTGTCATTGGATAAACATTTAGGTCATTTTCGTCCTCCCTAGACTTATTCTTGTCCAATTAGGGTTTTAAACCAATCTTTTGCATGCAATAAGTTCATTTGTGTCATTGGATAAACATTTAGGTCATTTTCGTCCTCCCTAGGTTTATTCATGTCCAATTAGGGTTTTTAACCAATCTTGTGCATCCAATAGGTGTGTTTGTGTCATTGGATGGACATTTAAGTAATTTTCGTCCTCCCTAGACTTATTCTTGTCCAATTCAGGTTTTTACCCAATGTTGTGCATGCAATAAATTCATTTGTGTCATTGGATTAACATTGAGGCCATTTTCGTCCTCCCTATGCTTATTCTTGTCCAATAAGGATTTTTAACCAATCTTGTTCATCCAATAAGTTCATTTGTGTCATTGGATTAACATTTAGATCATTTTCATCTTCCATAGGCTTATTCTTGTCCAATTAGGGTTTTTAACCAATCTTGTGCATCAAATAGGTGTGTTTTTGTCATTGGATGAACATTTAGGTCATTTTTGTCCACCAAAGACTTATTCTTGTCCAATTAAGGTTTTTAACCATTCTTGTGCATGCAATAAGTTCATTTGTGTCATTGGATGAAAATTTAGGTCATTTTCATTCTCCCTAGGCTTATTCCTTTCCAATTAGGGTTTTTAACCAATCTTGTGCTTCCAATAAGTTCATTTGTGTCATTGGATTAACATTTAGGTCATTTTCGTCCTCCCTAGGTTTATTCATGTCCAATTGGAGTTTTTAACCAATCTTGTGCATCCAATAGGTGTGTTTGTGTCATGGGATGAACATTTAGGTCATTTTCGGCCTCCCTAGGTTTATTCAAGTCCAATTACGGTTTTTAAGCAGTCCTGTGCATCCAATAGGTGTGTTTATGTCATTAGACGAACATTTAGGTCATTTTCGTCCTCCATAGACTTAGTTTTGTCCAATTAAGATTTTTAACCAATCTTTTGCTTGCAATAAGTTCATTTGTGTCATTAGATAAACATTCAGGTCATTTTCGTCCTTCTAAGGCTTATTCTGGTCTAATTAGGGTATTTAACCAATCTTGTGCATCCAATAAGTTCATTTGTGTCATTGGATTAACATTTAGGTCATTTTCGTCCTCCCTAGGCTTATTCTTGTCCTGTTAGGGTTTTTAACCAATCTTGGGCATCCAATTGGTGTGTTTGTGTCACTAGATGAACATTTAAGTCTTTTTCTTCCTCCCTAGACTTATTCTTGTCCAGTTAGTGTTTTTAACCAATATTGTGCATCCAATAAGTTCATTTGTGTCATTGCTTGAACATTTAGGTCATTTTCGTCCTCCATAGACTTAATTTTGTCCAATTATGGTTTTTAACCAATCTTGTGCATCCAATAGGTGTGTTTGTGTCATTGGATGAACATTTAAGTCATTTTCGTCCTCCCTAGACTTATTCTTGTCCAATTAGGGTATTTAACCAATCTTGTGCATCCAATAGGTGTGTTTGTGTCATTGGATGAACATTTAAGTCATTTTCGTCCTCCCTAGACTTATTCTTGTCCAATTAGGGTATTTAACCAATCTTGTGCATCCAATAGGTGTGTTTGTGTCATTGGATGAACATTTAAGTCATTTTCGTCCTCCCTAGACTTATTCTTGTCCAATTAGGGTATTTAACCAATCTTGTGCATCCAATAGGTGTGTTTGTGTCATTGGATGAACATTTAGGTCATTTTCGTCCTCCCTATGCTTATTCTTGTCCAATTAGGGTTTTTAACCAATCTTGTGAGTGCAATTAGGGTTTTTAACCAATCTTTTGTCCAATTAGGGTTTTTAACCAATCTTGTGCATCCAATAGGTGTGTTTGTGTATTTGGATGAACATTTAGGTCATTTTCGTCCTCCCTAGACTTATTCTTCTCCAATTAGGGTTTTTAACCAATCTTGTGCATCCAATAAGTTCATTTGTCTCACTGGATAAACATTTAGGTAATTTTCATCTTCCCAAGGTTTATTCTAGTCCAATTAGGGTTTTAACCAATGTTGTGCATCCAATAAGTTTGTTTATGTCGTTGGATGAACATTTAGGTCATTTTCGTCCTCCCTAGCCTTATTCTTTTCCAATTAGGGTATTTAACCAATCTTGTGCATCCAATAAGTTCATTTGTGTCATTGGATTAACATTTAGGTCA
>NW_027339431.1:2049502-2052234 GCF_000331145.2 Cicer arietinum | reverse complement strand
TTCTTGTCCAATATGGGTTTTTAACCAATCTTGTGCATCCAATAGGTGTGTTTGTGTCATTGGATGAAAATTTAGGTAATTTTCGTCCTCCTTAGACTTATTCTTGTCCAATTAGGGTTTTAACCAATCTTTTGCATGCAATAAGTTCATCTGTGTCATTGGATGAACATTTAGGTCATTTTCGTCTTCCGTAGGCTTATTCTTGTCCAATTAGGGTTTTTAACCAATGTTGTGCATCCAATAAGTTCATTTGTGTCATTGGATGAACATTTAGGTCATTTTCGTCTTCCGTAGGCTTATTCTTGTCCAATTAGGGTTTTTAACCAATGTTGTGCATCCAATAAGTTCATTTGTGTCATTGGATTAACATTTAGGTCATTTTCGTCCTCCCTAGGTTTATTCATGTCCAATTAGGGTTTTTAACCATTCTTGTGCATCCAATAGGTGTGTCTGTGTCATTGGATGAACATTTAGGTCATTTTCGGCCTCCCTAGGTTTGTTGTAGTCCAATTAGGGTTTTTAACCAATCTTGTGCATGCAATAAGTTCATTTGTGTCATTGGAGGAACATTTAGGTCATTTTCGTCCTCCCTAGGCTTATTCTAGTCCAATTAGGGTTTTTAACCAATTTTGTGCGTCAAACAAGTTCATTTGTGTCATTGGATTAACATTTAGGTCATTTTCGTCCTCCCTAGGTTTATTCAAGTCCAATTAGGGTTTTTAACTAATCTTGTGCATCTAATAAGTTCATTTGTGTCATTGGATGAACATTTAGGTAATTTTCGTCCTCCCTAGGTTTATTCTAGGCCAATTAGGGTTTTTAACCAATCTTGTGCATCCAATAAGTTCATTTGTGTCATTGGATTAACATTTAGGTTATTTTCGTCCTATTTAGCTTATTCTTGTCCAATTAAGGTTTTAATCAATCATGTGCATCCAGTAGGTGTGTTTCTGTCATTGGATGCACATTTAAGTCATTTTCGTCCTCCCTAAATTTATTCTTGTCCCATTGGTGTTTTTAACCAATCTTGTGCATGCAATAAGTTCATTTGTGTCATTGGATGAACATTTAGGTCATTTTTGTTCTCCCTAGACTTATTCTTGTCCAATTAGGGTTTTTAACCAATCTTGTGCATCCAATAAGTTCATTTGTGTCATTGGATGAACATTTACGTAATTTTCATCTTCCCAAGGTTTATTCTAGTCCCATTAGGGTTTTAACCAATGTTGTGCACCCAATAAGTTTGTTTATGTCATTGGATAAACATTTAGGTCATTTTCATCTTCCCTAGGCTTATTCTTGTCCAATTAGGGTATTTAACCAATCTTGTGAATCCAATAAGTTCATTTGTGTCATTGGATTAACATTTAGGTCATTTTCGTCCTCCCAAGGCTTATTCTTGTCCAATAAGTGTTTTTAACCAATCTTGTGCATCCAATAGGTGTGTTTGTGTCATTGGATTAAAATTTAGGTAATTTTCGTCCTCCTTAGACTTATTCTAGTCCAATTGGTGTTTTTAACCAATCTTGTGCATGCAATAAGTTCATTTGTGTCATTGGATGAACAATTAGGTCATTTTCATCCTCCCTAGGCTTATTCTTGTCCAATTAGGGTATTTAACCATTCTTGTGCCTCCAATAAGTTCATTTGTGTCATTGGATGAACATTTAGGTAATTTTCATCTTCCCAAGGTTTATTCTAGTCCCATTAGGGTTTTAACAAATGCTGTGCACCCAATAAGTTTGTTTATGTCATTGGATGAACAATTAGGTCATTTTCATCCTCCCTAGGCTTATTCTTGTCCAATTAGGGTATTTAACCATTCTTGTGCCTCCAATAAGTTCATTTATGTCATTGGATTAACATTTAAGTCATTTTTGTCCTCTCAAGGGTTATTCTGGTCCAATAAGGGTTTTTAACCAATTTTGTGCATCCAATAGGTGTGTTTGTGTCATTGGATGAACATTTAGGTCATTTTCGTCCTCCCTAGACTTATTCTTGTCCAATTGGGGTTTTTAACCAATCTTTTGCATGCAATAAGTTCATTTGTGTCAATGGTTGAACATTTTGGTCATTTTCGTCCTCCCTAGGCTTATTCTTGTCCAATTAGGGTTTTTAACTAAACACAAACAAACCTATTGGATGCACAAGATTGGTTAAAAACCTTAATTGGACAAGAATAAGTCTAGGTAGGACGAAAATGGCCTAAATGTTCATCCAATGACATAAACACACCTATTGGATGCACAAGATTGGTTAAAAACCTTAATTGGACAAGAATAAGCCTAGGGAGGACGAAAATGACCAGATAAACATTTAGGTCATTTTCGTCCTACCTAGACTTATTCTTGTCCAATTAGGGATTTTAACCAATCTTGTGCATGCAATAAGTTCATTTGTGTCATTGAATTAACATTTAGGTCATTTTCGTCCTCCCTAGGTTTATTCATGTCCAATTAGGCTTTTTAACCAATCTTGTGCATCCAATAGGTGTTTGTGTGACTGGATGAACATTTAGGTCATTTTCATCTTCCCTAGGCTTAATCTTGTCCAATTAGGGTTTTTAACCAATCTTGTGCATCCAATAGGTGTGTTTATGTCATTGGATGAACATTTAGGTCATTTTTGTCCTCCATAGACTTATTCTTGTCCAATTAAGGTTTTTACCCATTCTTGTGCATGCAACAAGTTCATTTGTGTCATTGGATGAACATTTAGGTCATTTTCATCCT
>NW_027339431.1:2047666-2049492 GCF_000331145.2 Cicer arietinum | reverse complement strand
TGTCGAATTAGGGTTTTTAACCAATCTTGTGCTTCCAATAAGTTCATTTGTGTCATTGGATTAACATTTAGGTCATTTTCGTCCTCCCTAGGTTTATTCATGTCCAATTAGGGTTTTTAACCAATCTTGTGCATCCAATAGGTGTGTTTGTGTCATTGGATGAACATTTAGGTCTTTTTCGGCCTCCCTAGGTTTATTCTAGTCCAATTAGGATTTTTAACCAATCTTGTGCATGCAATAAGTTCATTTGTGTCATTGGATTAACATTCAGGTCATTTTCGTCCTCCCTAGGTTTAATCAAGTCCAATTAGGGTTTTTAACTAATGTTGTGCATCTAATAAGTTCATTTGTGTCATTGGATTAACATTCAGGTCATTTTCGTCCTCCCTAGGTTTAATCAAGTCCAATTAGGGTTTTTAACTAATCTTGTGCATCTAATAAGTTCATTTGTGTCATTGGATGAACATTTAGGTAATTTTCGTCCTCCCTAGCTTTATTCTAGGCCAATTAGGGTTTTTAACCAATCTTGTGCATCCAATAAGTTCATTTGTGTCATTGGATTAACATTTAGGTCATTTTCATCTTCCTTAGGATTATTCTTGTCCAATTAGGGTTTTTAACCAATCTTGTGCTTCCAATAGGTGTGTTTATGTCATTGGATGAACATTTAGGTCATTTTTGTCCTCCATAGACCTATTCTTGTCCAATTAAGGTTTTTAACCATTCTTGTGCATGCAACAAGTTCATTTGTTTCATTGGATGAACATTTAGGTCATTTTCATCCTCCCTAGGCTTATTCTTGTCCAATTAGGGATTTTAACCAATCTTGTGCCTCCAATAAGTTCATTTGTGTCATTGGATTAACATTTAGGTCATTTTCGTCCTACCTATGTTTATTCATGTCCATTTAGGTGTGTTTGTGTCATTGGATGAACATTTAGGTCATTTTCGGCCTCCCTTGGTTTATTCTAGTCCAATTAGGGTTTTTAAGCAATCTTGTGCATCCAATAAGTTCATTTGTGTCATTTGATTAACATTTAAGTCCCTTTCGTCCTCCCTAGGTTTATTCTAGTCCAATTAGGGTTTTTAACCAATCTTAAGTTCATTTGTGTCATTTGATTAACATTTAAGTCCCTTTCGTCCTCCCTAGGTTTATTCTAGTCCAATTAGGGTTTTTAACCAATCTTCCGCATCCAATAGGTGTGTTTATGTCATTGGATGAACATCTAGGTCATTTTCATCCTCCCTAGGCTTAATCTTGTCCAATTAGGGTTTTAACCAATCTTGTGCATCCAATAGGTGTGTTTGTGTCATTGGATACACATTTAAGTCTTTTTCGTCCTCCCTAAATTTATTCTTGTCCATTTGGTGTTTTTAACCAATCTTGTGCATGCAATAAGTTCATTTGTGTCATTGGATGAACATTTAGGTCATTTTTGCCCTCCCTAGGCTTATTCTTATCCAATTAGGGTTTTTAACCAATCTTGTGCTTCCAATAAGTTCGTTTGTGTCATTGGATTAACATTTAGGTCATTTTTCGTCCTCCCTAGGTTAATTCATGTCCAATTGGGGTTTTTAACCAATCTTGTGCATCCAATAGGTGTGTTTGTGTCATGGGATGAACATTTACGTCATTTTCGGCCTCCCTAGGTTTATTCTAGTCCCATTAGGGTTTTTAAGGAATCCTGTGCATCCAATAGGTGTGTTTATGTCATTAGATGAACATTTAGGTCATTCTCATCCTCCCTAGGCTTATTCTTGTCCAATTAGGGTTTTTAACCAATCTTGTGCATCCAATAGGTGTGTTTGTGTCATGGGATGAACAT
>NW_027339431.1:2046753-2047166 GCF_000331145.2 Cicer arietinum | reverse complement strand
ACACACCTATTGGATGCACAAGATTGGTTAAAAACCCTAATTGGACTAGAATAAACCTAGGGTCCACTAAAAAGACCTAAATGCTCATCCAATGACCCAAATGAACTTATTGGATGCACAAGATTGGTTAAAAACTCTAGTTCGACAAGAATAAATCTAGGTAGGACAAAAATGACCTAAATGTTCATTCAATTGCACAAACACAACTATTGGATGCACAAGATTAGTTAAAAACCCTAATTGGACTAGAATAAACAAGGAGAGGATGAAAATGACCTAAATGTTCATCCAATGACAGAAACACACCTATTGGGTGCAAAAGATTGGTTAAAAACCCTAGTTGGACAAGAATAAGTCTAGGAAGGTCGAAAATGACCTAAATGTTTATCCAATGACAGAAACACACCTATTGG
>NW_027339431.1:2027497-2046743 GCF_000331145.2 Cicer arietinum | reverse complement strand
TTGGTTAAAAACCCTAGTTCGACAAGAATAAGTCTAGTTAGGACGAAAATGACCTAAATATTCATCCAATGACACAAACACACCTATTGGATGCACAAGATTGGTTAAAAACCCTAATTGGACTACAATAAACATAGAGAGGATGAAAATGACCTAAATGTTCATTCAATGACAGAAACACACCTATTGGATGCACAAGATTGGTTAAAAACCCTAGTTCGACAAGAATAAGTCTAGGTAGGACGAAAATGACCTAAATGTTCATCCAATGACACAAATGAAGTTTTTGGATGCGCAAGGTTGGTTAAAAACCCAAGTTCGACAAGAATAAGTCTAGTTAGGACGAAAATGACCTAAATATTCATCCAATGACACAAACATACCTATTGGATGCACAAGATTGATTAAAAACCCTAATTGGACTACAATAAACATAGAGAGGATGAAAATGACCTAAATGTTCATTCAATGACACAAACACACCTATTGGGTGCACAAGATTGGTTAAAAGTCCTAATTGGACTAGAATAAACCTAGGGAGGACGAAAATGACCTAAATGTTCATCCAATGACACAAATGAACTTATTGTGCAGTTTCCTCGCCATCTTCATCTCCTTGAGCAGCAGTGTTGGATGGTCCAGCAGTGTCCGCCGGTGCATCTTCAGAAGGTGGACCATGATCACCTTTATGCACAAAGGCTTCAAGCTCATCATTCCATATGATCCTCATGCTAGGCAAGACACCTAAATCCAACAGATTTTCTTTGGTGGGAGTAAACATAACCTCATCAGCAAAGTCCACACCAAAGTGTTCCAAAATTCGTGAAACTTCCTTTGCATATGGTAAGCCAATTGCTTCGCGAGATCCAAGCATGATAGATTTCACAAAAAATGCCCAATTAAGTTGACGACCTTCAAACATGAAATTCATAATTTGCAGTTCAAACTCCGAAATTTGGGAGTAATTTCCAGCCTTCGGAACCAAAATGTAGCTAAGGAAATAGTGTAGAAGCCGATAATCAACAGTAAGATTTCCCACACCATACCGTTGCTGGGCATATTTGGAACCTGCCTGAGCTCTCTTTTGTTCCATGGTGCGGCGATCAAACCGACAGAGAGAGACATACGCATCATACTTAGAAATATCACCCCATTCACATAAATTGTTTGGACAAAATTGTTCACCATTAAAAGGAATATTCAGAATTTCGCCAATGGTTTTGGTATTTAAACGAATAACTTTACCCTTAACGCGCGAGACTAGCAGTTTGCCCTCTTGTATGAGATTACAATAAAAAACCCTAACCAAATCTGGATAAACTGGACCATTGTAGCCTATAAACTCTTCAACATGTTGTGCTTTAAGCAACGCAGGAAATTTAAAATCAGAAAAAGAGTCCAAAGTACCGTATTTGGGGATAATAAGGCGCTTGTCCGAGTAGAAGGTGCGAAAACGATCAATTTCCTCCGGTGTGTGTAGAAGCCGGGATAGATCCGTGATGTTGGGAGTCTTGGTTCGTTTTCGTGAGGGACCTACTGCGGCATGTTTGGTGCGTGGTCCTCGTTTGCGAGCATCCATGGTGAGAAAGGGTATTTTTGGTGAAAGTGGGTTTTAGAGAAAATGTGAGAGTTGTGAGAGATTTGAAGAGGGATGACAAGAAGGAAGTAAAGAGTAATGGATTTTGTTAGGTTGAGTGAATGGGTAAGTAAGTGGAAGGAGGATGGATGAGTTTGAGAGAGATGAGAGAAGGAACTGAGGCTGTATTCGAATACCAACTGAAATAACCCTAACTTATGTGTAGCAGCTTTTATATCTGGGCAAAAACGCGAAGGTGTATTCGACTACACCTTCTTGTATTCGAATACACATTTTTCTGGGAACGTGTATTCGACTACACATCCTTTGTATTCGAATACAGGAAATCTGGGAAAGTTTGTATTCGAATACAGACATTTGTATTCGACTACATAAGCACCGTTTTGCTTAAAAACTCAGTTTTTTTATGAAAATTGCATCATGTAATACACAAATTCATATATCAAAAGGAAATAATCAATAAGACATAAGAGATATGGCAAACTATGTATATCATGCAATGGTTAAAGATCAAATTCACTCAAAATACCAAGTTCTCTTCGGATTTTATAAAATGAGTCTTTAGGTAACGGTTTTGTAAAAATATCGGCCAATTGATTGTGTGTATCAACAAATGTTACCTCAACATTACCTTTAAGTACATGATCCCGTAGAAAATGATGTCGGATATCGATGTGTTTAGTTCTGGAGTGCATGATTGGATTCTTTGAGATGTTTATTGCGCTTGTGTTATCACATCTTAAGGGAATGCATCCGAGATCAACTCCATAGTCATGTAATTGCTGTTTGAGCCAGAGAATCTGGGCACAACAGCTTCCTGCTGCAATATATTCAGCTTCAGCAGTACTAAGTGCAACACAAGCTTGCTTTTTACAAGACCATGAAACAAGGGCATTTCCTAAGACATGACATGTGCCACTGGTGCTTTTACGGTCTGTTTTGCATCCCGCATAATCCGAATCAGAGTATCCTACTAGGCTACATATGCTACCCTTAGGATACCATAGGCCTACATTTGTTGTTCCTTTCAGATACTTCATAATTCTTTTAACAGCTACTAGATGTGATTCTTTCGGATCTGCCTGAAATCTTGCACACAAACAAACACTAAACATGATATCTGGCCGGCTGGCCGTTAGATATAATAATGATCCAATCATACCTCGATATTTGGATATGTCGATGGAAATTCCTGATGCATCTTTATCAACATATGTTCCGGAGCCCATTGGAGTTGTACTTTCTTTGCAATTCTCCATTTCAAATTTCTTTAGTAATTCTTTACAATATTTGGCTTGATTGATGAAGATGCCGTGCTCAAGTTGCTTGATATGAAGTCCAAGAAAATAGTTTAATTTTCCCATCATGGACATTTCGAATTCTCCTTGCATTATTGAAGAGAATTCTTCACATATGTCCTTGTTGGTTGATCCAAATATTATATCATCAACATAAATTTGAACCAATAATGTGTGACCATTTTCTCTTTTGACAAATAACGTTTTATCAACTTCTCCTTTGTCAAATCCTCGTTCACATAAAAAGGTGCTTAATCTGTCATACCAAGCTCTTGGAGCTTGTTTTAGACCATAAAGAGCCTTTTTCAATTTGTAAACGTGTGAGGGATTTTTGGAATCTTCAAATCCAGGGGGCTGCTTGACATAAACTTCTTCATTTATGTACCCATTGAGAAATGCACTTTTCACGTCCATTTGATATAACTCAAAATTCATGGAGCAAGCATATGCTAATAGTAGACGTATGGCTTCTAGTCTTGCTACCGGAGCAAATGTTTCGTCAAAGTCTATCCCTTCCTCTTGATTGTATCCTTGAGCAACCAATCTAGCTTTGTTGCGAACAACTATGCCATTCTCATCTAGTTTATTTTTGAACACCCATTTTGTACCAATGATGTGTTTATTTCCAGGATTAGGAACAAGTTCCCAAACTTGGCTTCTTTCGAATTGATTGAGTTCTTCTTGCATGGCAAGTATCCATTGATCATCTTTAAGTGCTTCACCAATTTTGGAGGGTTCGATTTGAGAAACAAACGCCATGTTTAAGCAAGCATCTTGCAATTTTAACCTTGTTGTGACTCCTTTATTTATATCACCTATGATGTTGTCAATAGGGTGATATCTATGGGTTCTCCATTCTTTAGGAAGATCATCACTTTGCCTTTCAATATTGACTCCACTTTCTTGTTGAAGTTCTTTGCTTGGATCATTACTTTCAAAAACATCATCATCATCACAAGAAATAATATTTTCTTCTTTTATGGGG
Organism: Cicer arietinum; assembly: GCF_000331145.2. Lineage (NCBI taxonomy): Eukaryota > Viridiplantae > Streptophyta > Magnoliopsida > Fabales > Fabaceae > Cicer > Cicer arietinum. The sequence continues at coordinate 2,042,863 of NW_027339431.1, read as the reverse complement.
TTAGTTTCATCAAAGGTTACATGCATTGATTCTTCAACTAATAAGGTTCTTTTATTAAAGACTCTAAATGCTTTACTAGATAAAGAGTAACCGAGAAATATACCTTCATCAGCTTTTTCATCAAATTTTCCAAGGTTGTCTTTACCATTATTTAACACAAAACATTTACATCCAAAAATGTGAAAGTGAGAGATATTGGGTTTTCTACCTTTGTAAAGTTCATATGGAGTTTTCTTAAGAATTGGCCTAATAATTACCCGGTTGGAAACATAGCATGCTGTGTTTACAGCATCTGCCCAAAAGTATTTTGGTAGATTTGAGTCGCTTAGCATAGTTCTAGCAAGCTCTATTAAGGATCTATTCTTTCTCTCAACGACCCCATTTTGTTGTGGTGTTCTTGGTGCAGAAAAATTGTGAAAAATACCATTTTCTTCACAAAATTCTTCAAATGAAGTATTTTGAAATTCCCTTCCATGATCACTTCTAATTGATACAATTTTGGCAGATTGTTCATTTTGGACTAGCTTGGCATAGTTTTTAAATGCCTTAAAAGCTTCATTTTTATTTGCCAAAAATAAGGTCCAAGTGAACCTTGAGTAATCATCAACAATAACTAGTCCATATGAGTTTCCACCAAGACTTTTGGTTCTTGATGGACCAAACAAATCCATATGTATCAATTGTAGCGGTCTAGAAGTTGAAATAACATTTTTAGGTTTGAAAGAACTTTTTGTTTGTTTGCCCTTTTGACAAGCGTCACATAATTTATCCTTTATAAATTTTATTTTTGGTAAGCCTACAACAAGATCATGCTTGACCAATTTGTTTAAATGATCCATGTGAATATGAGCAAATCTCTTATGCCATAGCCAAGCATCATTATTGTCGCTTACCAAAAGACATTTCATTTTCAAGGATAAATCTTCAAAATTAAGTATGAAAATGTTTTTGAAACGCTTACCAACAAACTGAGTTTCATTTGTAGCTTCATTTTGGATGACGCACTCATCTTTATTAAAAACTATCTTGTATCCTTTGTCACAAAGCTGGCTGATGCTTATGAGATTATGTTTTAGACCTTCAACATATAAGACATCTTCAATTGAGGGAGATGGTGCTGTACCAACTTTTCCAATGCCTAAAATTTTTCCTTTGTTGTTGTCTCCATATACTACATGTCCCTTTGACTCAAGTGTTAAAGCTGAAAATTTTGTTATATCACCCGTCATGTGTTTAGAGCAGCCACTATCCAAGTACCACATGTTTGAAGTCTTTTGTTTGCTTACCTACAAAATTGAAATCAAACTTTATTAGGTACCCAATGTGCTTTGGGTCCTTGATGGTTAGTACCTTTCTTTACCCATATGAAATGACCTTTTGGAACACTAATATTTCTAATATGACATGTATTAGGTGTATGACCATGAAGACCACAATAAGAGCAAGTAGGATTAAATCTACTGTTAGTAACATATGTATGAGATTTATTTTGAATAATTTTCTTATTATAAAGATCATCCTTTTTCATAACTATAATCTTATCTTGATTAGATTGACTACCTGCTTTAACAAAAATAGTTTTGTTCAAATTTGGTTTATCAAATTTTGAGTATCCAAGACCACTTTTATCATTTGAGTATCTTTGCATGTTTAGAACATTTTCCAATCCTAATTGTCCCTTTTCGTATCGTTCAATTACTCTATTTAATTGAACAATTTCGAAAGAGAGGGATTCACATTTATTGCATGCAGAATTCTGTTTTAGTTTTTCAGAATTTTTCTCCATAATATCAACTTTTTCTTGTAAACTTGAGATTTGTTTCTTTTGTGTTGATACTAGTTTACATAGATTTTTACATTCAATGAGTAATTCTTTTATTGCGTTTTGAGCATCATTGTATTCTATAATTAATTCAGTATTAGTCTTATTATAAAGAGGAGAGTCTATATTACTAACCTCTTCATCATCTGATTGATGCGAGGCCATTAATGCAACATTGGCGCATTCTTCACTTTCTGTTTCTGAAGATGAACTTACTTCATTGTCTTCCCAAGCTATGTATGCTTTCTTGAAGTCTTTCTTTCTGTTGAAATTCTTCTTAGCAATATTTGGGCAGTCTGCTTTAATATGTCCTTGTTTTCCACATTCGAAGCAAGTGAAATTTTGATTTGATGTAGAATTATCTTTCTTCTTGAAGCTTTTCTTTTTGAATGTTCTGTCGTTTTTAAGAAATTTACCAAATTTCTTAACAAGAAGGATAATATTTTCATCTTCATCTGAATCATTCTCTTTGCTTTGTTCTCTTGATTCAGTCTTTAACGCAATATTTTTGTTCTTCTTTTCTTGACTTTCATTTTGTTCTAGCCTTCCGAGTTCGATTTCATGCTCTTGAAGTTTTCCAAATAGTGCAGAAAGAGACATCTTGGATAGGCTTTTCTTTTCTGATATTGCTGTAACTTTTGGTTGCCATGCCCTTGTCAATGACCTTAGTACTTTTAGATTTAGTTCATCATTTGTGAAGATTTTTCCAAGTGCTGTCAAATGATTGGTTAAATGGGAGAACCTTTTCTGTAAATCTAAAATAGATTCTCCGGGCTGCATGCGAAATAACTCATATTCTTGTGATAGTGTGTTGAGTTTGGATCTTTTTACTTCAATGGTGCCTTCGTGAGTTACTTCCAACGTATCCCATATTTCTTTTGCTGTTTTACAGTGAGATATGCGGAAAAACTCATCCATTCCTAGTGCAGATTGTAATATGTTCTTAGCCTTTTTATCGAAAAGCACTTTTCTCTTATCCTCATCCGTCCAAGAATTTTTTATTTTTATTTCTTCTTTGTTATTGATGACAGTTTTTGGAATATGAGGACCATTTTCAACGGCATCCCATATGTCATCTCCTTGTGCTTCGAGATATGCTTGCATACGGATTTTCCAAAAATCGTAGTGCTCTCCAACAAAACATGGTGGCTTGGTACTGCTACCACCATCTCTAAAGACAGGTTGTGCGGAAGCCATGAGTAATTGATCGAGGAATAAGTTACCTTAACCTGCTCTGATGCCAATTGTTAGTATAGAAGTACGCCTAAGAGGGGGGGGTGAATTAGGTGTTAGTAAATTTTCTTGTTTTTAGTGATATGGTAATCAGATTTTCTGAGTTTAAGAACAAGGCTTAATAACAAGTGCAGTAAGTAAATGAACACGATAAGATTTATCCTGGTTCCCCTTATAACCAAGGGTACGTCCAGTCCTCTTGCACACCACAAGAGATTAATCAACTACTTGTCAGAAAATGTACAATTCCCACCCTGGGATTCTTGCTACAAAACTTCTAACAATTCTTTCTAAGATAGCACACCACTATCTTACTTGTACAAATGATACAATAAGGTTTGAATAAATCTAAGATGTGGTATATTGATAAACAACTCAATAGTAATTCAAGTACTTGAGAACTTTTTAGAATGATATGAAAATCTAATGCAAGTACTTAGAAAAATCAGAATTTTGTTCAAAGTTGTTCAAATGAATTAATTCAAGGATGGTTAATTTTTGATCTGAAGTTATGGGGTATTTATACTCCATAAAACATCCTTTCAGATTCGTGGCCATTGATCCAAGAGGTTTGATGAAAAATTACAATGTTCTAGAGGCATTCCAGATCTGAAAAATTGTAATGTTTCCAGGTGTATTCGAATACAGTATATGTGTATTCGAATACACATCTTTGTAACGTTTAAAAAATTCGAATTTTACACCTTGTATTCGAATACACATCAGTGTAGTCGAATACAGATCAATGTATTTTAGCCTCTGACTTAACTTGTATTCGACTACATATGAGTGTAGTCGAATACATTTGGCTACTGACTTAGCATGTAGTCGACTACAGATGGGTGTAGTCGAATACACTTGGCCACTGACTTAGCTTGTAGTCGACTACAGATGCGTGTAGTCGAATACACCTTTTAAAGTTTTGCTTCTGACTTAAGTTGTATTCGAATACAACATGGTGTATTCGAATACACTTATGCAAATTGTCAAAAATATGATTTTAAATGATTTGTTAATGTTGTTTTTGATTTTTGAAAACATGTTAAATGCATATGTAAATATGAATTGTTCTCAAGTATTTGAACTATTGATTTGTATCATATACCTTTATATTTACTCATTTATTATTTGGATTTGGAAGCTCATTCAAGATGGTTTGATCTTCTTTTTGATCTTGCTGCATTGTCCATAGTTGGTGGTCTTGTCGTCATCAAAAACATGTAGTTTACATTCTCCCCCTTTTTGATTATGACAAAACGTTGTTGTGAAGAGAGTGTGATGTTGAAATCTTTGCTCCCCCGTAATAGGTGCATACTCCCCCGTTGTATGTGATGATTTGAAAATTGTTTTTGAGTGCCTACAAGGTTTGAAATGCAACAACAACACCAAATTTTCTCCCCCTTTTGACATGATCAAAAAGAAGAAGAAAACAAAGAGACATACACGGTGCGAGTAAAGTCATACACAAAAGACATAGAAGGAAACAAGAATAGCAGTAATGGAAATTAAGTTAGAAGATCATAAAAGTGAATACATAATAAGTCCTGAAACGAGTAATACAAAACACACCAGAATTAAAACGACAAAGGAGTTCATAAAGCAAATATTACAATAACACAGAATACAAAAAGTGAACTTAGTACAAAATTTAAAGACTTAATCAAATTCTGTCGGAATGTGGAAATGATCAAGTTTGTCGGATAATTGACTAATGTCTTGAGATAGTGCGTCATGATTGCGAGCAATAGTAGTTTCAATGGTGGTGAAGCGAGTGTCGATAGAGGTGGTCAACTTGTCGAATTGAGTTTGGAAGAAAGTTTGGAAAGAATCAAGGCGAGTCATGATCATTTGATTGGAGATATAATCATCATCAGATGCAGTTTCCTCGCCATCTTCATCTCCTTGAGCAGCAGTGTTGGATGGTCCAGCAGTGTCCGCCGGTGCATCTTCAGAAGGTGGACCATGATCACCTTTATGCACAAAGGCTTCAAGCTCATCATTCCATATGATCCTCATGCTAGGCAAGACACCTAAATCCAACAGATTTTCTTTGGTGGGAGTAAACATAACCTCATCAGCAAAGTCCACACCAAAGTGTTCCAAAATTCGTGAAACTTCCTTTGCATATGGTAAGCCAATTGCTTCGCGAGATCCAAGCATGATAGATTTCACAAAAAATGCCCAATTAAGTTGACGACCTTCAAACATGAAATTCATAATTTGCAGTTCAAACTCCGAAATTTGGGAGTAATTTCCAGCCTTCGGAACCAAAATGTAGCTAAGGAAATAGTGTAGAAGCCGATAATCAACAGTAAGATTTCCCACACCATACCGTTGCTGGGCATATTTGGAACCTGCCTGAGCTCTCTTTTGTTCCATGGTGCGGCGATCAAACCGACAGAGAGAGACATACGCATCATACTTAGAAATATCACCCCATTCACATAAATTGTTTGGACAAAATTGTTCACCATTAAAAGGAATATTCAGAATTTCGCCAATGGTTTTGGTATTTAAACGAATAACTTTACCCTTAACGCGCGAGACTAGCAGTTTGCCCTCTTGTATGAGATTACAATAAAAAACCCTAACCAAATCTGGATAAACTGGACCATTGTAGCCTATAAACTCTTCAACATGTTGTGCTTTAAGCAACGCAGGAAATTTAAAATCAGAAAAAGAGTCCAAAGTACCGTATTTGGGGATAATAAGGCGCTTGTCCGAGTAGAAGGTGCGAAAACGATCAATTTCCTCCGGTGTGTGTAGAAGCCGGGATAGATCCGTGATGTTGGGAGTCTTGGTTCGTTTTCGTGAGGGACCTACTGCGGCATGTTTGGTGCGTGGTCCTCGTTTGCGAGCATCCATGGTGAGAAAGGGTATTTTTGGTGAAAGTGGGTTTTAGAGAAAATGTGAGAGTTGTGAGAGATTTGAAGAGGGATGACAAGAAGGAAGTAAAGAGTAATGGATTTTGTTAGGTTGAGTGAATGGGTAAGTAAGTGGAAGGAGGATGGATGAGTTTGAGAGAGATGAGAGAAGGAACTGAGGCTGTATTCGAATACCAACTGAAATAACCCTAACTTATGTGTAGCAGCTTTTATATCTGGGCAAAAACGCGAAGGTGTATTCGACTACACCTTCTTGTATTCGAATACACATTTTTCTGGGAACGTGTATTCGACTACACATCCTTTGTATTCGAATACAGGAAATCTGGGAAAGTTTGTATTCGAATACAGACATTTGTATTCGACTACATAAGCACCGTTTTGCTTAAAAACTCAGTTTTTTTATGAAAATTGCATCATGTAATACACAAATTCATATATCAAAAGGAAATAATCAATAAGACATAAGAGATATGGCAAACTATGTATATCATGCAATGGTTAAAGATCAAATTCACTCAAAATACCAAGTTCTCTTCGGATTTTATAAAATGAGTCTTTAGGTAACGGTTTTGTAAAAATATCGGCCAATTGATTGTGTGTATCAACAAATGTTACCTCAACATTACCTTTAAGTACATGATCCCGTAGAAAATGATGTCGGATATCGATGTGTTTAGTTCTGGAGTGCATGATTGGATTCTTTGAGATGTTTATTGCGCTTGTGTTATCACATCTTAAGGGAATGCATCCGAGATCAACTCCATAGTCATGTAATTGCTGTTTGAGCCAGAGAATCTGGGCACAACAGCTTCCTGCTGCAATATATTCAGCTTCAGCAGTACTAAGTGCAACACAAGCTTGCTTTTTACAAGACCATGAAACAAGGGCATTTCCTAAGACATGACATGTGCCACTGGTGCTTTTACGGTCTGTTTTGCATCCCGCATAATCCGAATCAGAGTATCCTACTAGGCTACATATGCTACCCTTAGGATACCATAGGCCTACATTTGTTGTTCCTTTCAGATACTTCATAATTCTTTTAACAGCTACTAGATGTGATTCTTTCGGATCTGCCTGAAATCTTGCACACAAACAAACACTAAACATGATATCTGGCCGGCTGGCCGTTAGATATAATAATGATCCAATCATACCTCGATATTTGGATATGTCGATGGAAATTCCTGATGCATCTTTATCAACATATGTTCCGGAGCCCATTGGAGTTGTACTTTCTTTGCAATTCTCCATTTCAAATTTCTTTAGTAATTCTTTACAATATTTGGCTTGATTGATGAAGATGCCGTGCTCAAGTTGCTTGATATGAAGTCCAAGAAAATAGTTTAATTTTCCCATCATGGACATTTCGAATTCTCCTTGCATTATTGAAGAGAATTCTTCACATATGTCCTTGTTGGTTGATCCAAATATTATATCATCAACATAAATTTGAACCAATAATGTGTGACCATTTTCTCTTTTGACAAATAACGTTTTATCAACTTCTCCTTTGTCAAATCCTCGTTCACATAAAAAGGTGCTTAATCTGTCATACCAAGCTCTTGGAGCTTGTTTTAGACCATAAAGAGCCTTTTTCAATTTGTAAACGTGTGAGGGATTTTTGGAATCTTCAAATCCAGGGGGCTGCTTGACATAAACTTCTTCATTTATGTACCCATTGAGAAATGCACTTTTCACGTCCATTTGATATAACTCAAAATTCATGGAGCAAGCATATGCTAATAGTAGACGTATGGCTTCTAGTCTTGCTACCGGAGCAAATGTTTCGTCAAAGTCTATCCCTTCCTCTTGATTGTATCCTTGAGCAACCAATCTAGCTTTGTTGCGAACAACTATGCCATTCTCATCTAGTTTATTTTTGAACACCCATTTTGTACCAATGATGTGTTTATTTCCAGGATTAGGAACAAGTTCCCAAACTTGGCTTCTTTCGAATTGATTGAGTTCTTCTTGCATGGCAAGTATCCATTGATCATCTTTAAGTGCTTCACCAATTTTGGAGGGTTCGATTTGAGAAACAAACGCCATGTTTAAGCAAGCATCTTGCAATTTTAACCTTGTTGTGACTCCTTTATTTATATCACCTATGATGTTGTCAATAGGGTGATATCTATGGGTTCTCCATTCTTTAGGAAGATCATCACTTTGCCTTTCAATATTGACTCCACTTTCTTGTTGAAGTTCTTTGCTTGGATCATTACTTTCAAAAACATCATCATCATCACAAGAAATAATATTTTCTTCTTTTATGGGGTTAGTTTCATCAAAGGTTACATGCATTGATTCTTCAACTAATAAGGTTCTTTTATTAAAGACTCTAAATGCTTTACTAGATAAAGAGTAACCGAGAAATATACCTTCATCAGCTTTTTCATCAAATTTTCCAAGGTTGTCTTTACCATTATTTAACACAAAACATTTACATCCAAAAATGTGAAAGTGAGAGATATTGGGTTTTCTACCTTTGTAAAGTTCATATGGAGTTTTCTTAAGAATTGGCCTAATAATTACCCGGTTGGAAACATAGCATGCTGTGTTTACAGCATCTGCCCAAAAGTATTTTGGTAGATTTGAGTCGCTTAGCATAGTTCTAGCAAGCTCTATTAAGGATCTATTCTTTCTCTCAACGACCCCATTTTGTTGTGGTGTTCTTGGTGCAGAAAAATTGTGAAAAATACCATTTTCTTCACAAAATTCTTCAAATGAAGTATTTTGAAATTCCCTTCCATGATCACTTCTAATTGATACAATTTTGGCAGATTGTTCATTTTGGACTAGCTTGGCATAGTTTTTAAATGCCTTAAAAGCTTCATTTTTATTTGCCAAAAATAAGGTCCAAGTGAACCTTGAGTAATCATCAACAATAACTAGTCCATATGAGTTTCCACCAAGACTTTTGGTTCTTGATGGACCAAACAAATCCATATGTATCAATTGTAGCGGTCTAGAAGTTGAAATAACATTTTTAGGTTTGAAAGAACTTTTTGTTTGTTTGCCCTTTTGACAAGCGTCACATAATTTATCCTTTATAAATTTTATTTTTGGTAAGCCTACAACAAGATCATGCTTGACCAATTTGTTTAAATGATCCATGTGAATATGAGCAAATCTCTTATGCCATAGCCAAGCATCATTATTGTCGCTTACCAAAAGACATTTCATTTTCAAGGATAAATCTTCAAAATTAAGTATGAAAATGTTTTTGAAACGCTTACCAACAAACTGAGTTTCATTTGTAGCTTCATTTTGGATGACGCACTCATCTTTATTAAAAACTATCTTGTATCCTTTGTCACAAAGCTGGCTGATGCTTATGAGATTATGTTTTAGACCTTCAACATATAAGACATCTTCAATTGAGGGAGATGGTGCTGTACCAACTTTTCCAATGCCTAAAATTTTTCCTTTGTTGTTGTCTCCATATACTACATGTCCCTTTGACTCAAGTGTTAAAGCTGAAAATTTTGTTATATCACCCGTCATGTGTTTAGAGCAGCCACTATCCAAGTACCACATGTTTGAAGTCTTTTGTTTGCTTACCTACAAAATTGAAATCAAACTTTATTAGGTACCCAATGTGCTTTGGGTCCTTGATGGTTAGTACCTTTCTTTACCCATATGAAATGACCTTTTGGAACACTAATATTTCTAATATGACATGTATTAGGTGTATGACCATGAAGACCACAATAAGAGCAAGTAGGATTAAATCTACTGTTAGTAACATATGTATGAGATTTATTTTGAATAATTTTCTTATTATAAAGATCATCCTTTTTCATAACTATAATCTTATCTTGATTAGATTGACTACCTGCTTTAACAAAAATAGTTTTGTTCAAATTTGGTTTATCAAATTTTGAGTATCCAAGACCACTTTTATCATTTGAGTATCTTTGCATGTTTAGAACATTTTCCAATCCTAATTGTCCCTTTTCGTATCGTTCAATTACTCTATTTAATTGAACAATTTCGAAAGAGAGGGATTCACATTTATTGCATGCAGAATTCTGTTTTAGTTTTTCAGAATTTTTCTCCATAATATCAACTTTTTCTTGTAAACTTGAGATTTGTTTCTTTTGTGTTGATACTAGTTTACATAGATTTTTACATTCAATGAGTAATTCTTTTATTGCGTTTTGAGCATCATTGTATTCTATAATTAATTCAGTATTAGTCTTATTATAAAGAGGAGAGTCTATATTACTAACCTCTTCATCATCTGATTGATGCGAGGCCATTAATGCAACATTGGCGCATTCTTCACTTTCTGTTTCTGAAGATGAACTTACTTCATTGTCTTCCCAAGCTATGTATGCTTTCTTGAAGTCTTTCTTTCTGTTGAAATTCTTCTTAGCAATATTTGGGCAGTCTGCTTTAATATGTCCTTGTTTTCCACATTCGAAGCAAGTGAAATTTTGATTTGATGTAGAATTATCTTTCTTCTTGAAGCTTTTCTTTTTGAATGTTCTGTCGTTTTTAAGAAATTTACCAAATTTCTTAACAAGAAGGATAATATTTTCATCTTCATCTGAATCATTCTCTTTGCTTTGTTCTCTTGATTCAGTCTTTAACGCAATATTTTTGTTCTTCTTTTCTTGACTTTCATTTTGTTCTAGCCTTCCGAGTTCGATTTCATGCTCTTGAAGTTTTCCAAATAGTGCAGAAAGAGACATCTTGGATAGGCTTTTCTTTTCTGATATTGCTGTAACTTTTGGTTGCCATGCCCTTGTCAATGACCTTAGTACTTTTAGATTTAGTTCATCATTTGTGAAGATTTTTCCAAGTGCTGTCAAATGATTGGTTAAATGGGAGAACCTTTTCTGTAAATCTAAAATAGATTCTCCGGGCTGCATGCGAAATAACTCATATTCTTGTGATAGTGTGTTGAGTTTGGATCTTTTTACTTCAATGGTGCCTTCGTGAGTTACTTCCAACGTATCCCATATTTCTTTTGCTGTTTTACAGTGAGATATGCGGAAAAACTCATCCATTCCTAGTGCAGATTGTAATATGTTCTTAGCCTTTTTATCGAAAAGCACTTTTCTCTTATCCTCATCCGTCCAAGAATTTTTTATTTTTATTTCTTCTTTGTTATTGATGACAGTTTTTGGAATATGAGGACCATTTTCAACGGCATCCCATATGTCATCTCCTTGTGCTTCGAGATATGCTTGCATACGGATTTTCCAAAAATCGTAGTGCTCTCCAACAAAACATGGTGGCTTGGTACTGCTACCACCATCTCTAAAGACAGGTTGTGCGGAAGCCATGAGTAATTGATCGAGGAATAAGTTACCTTAACCTGCTCTGATGCCAATTGTTAGTATAGAAGTACGCCTAAGAGGGGGGGGTGAATTAGGTGTTAGTAAATTTTCTTGTTTTTAGTGATATGGTAATCAGATTTTCTGAGTTTAAGAACAAGGCTTAATAACAAGTGCAGTAAGTAAATGAACACGATAAGATTTATCCTGGTTCCCCTTATAACCAAGGGTACGTCCAGTCCTCTTGCACACCACAAGAGATTAATCAACTACTTGTCAGAAAATGTACAATTCCCACCCTGGGATTCTTGCTACAAAACTTCTAACAATTCTTTCTAAGATAGCACACCACTATCTTACTTGTACAAATGATACAATAAGGTTTGAATAAATCTAAGATGTGGTATATTGATAAACAACTCAATAGTAATTCAAGTACTTGAGAACTTTTTAGAATGATATGAAAATCTAATGCAAGTACTTAGAAAAATCAGAATTTTGTTCAAAGTTGTTTTATGAATTAATTCAAGGATGGTTAATTTTTGATCTGAAGTTATGGGGTATTTATACTCCATAAAACATCCTTTCAGATTCGTGGCCATTGATCCAAGAGGTTTGATGAAAAATTACAATGTTCTAGAGGCATTCCAGATCTGAAAAATTGTAATGTTTCCAGGTGTATTCGAATACAGTATATGTGTATTCGAATACACGTCTTTGTAACGTTCAAAAAATTCAAATTTTACATCTTGTATTCGAATACACATCAGTGTAGTCGAATACAGATCAATGTATTTTAGCCTCTGACTTAACTTGTATTCGACTACATATGAGTGTAGTCGAATACATTTGGCTACTGACTTAGCATGTAGTCGACTACAGATGGGTGTAGTCGAATACACTTGGCCACTGACTTAGCTTGTATTCGACTACAGATGGGTGTAGTCGAATACACTTGGCCACTGACTTAGCTTGTATTCGACTACAGATGGGTGTAGTCGAATACACTTGGCCACTGACTTAGCTTGTATTCGACTACAGATGGGTGTAGTCGAATACACTTGGCCACTGACTTAGCTTGTAGTCGACTACAGATGCGTGTAGTCGAATACACCTTTTAAAGTTTTGCTTCTGACTTAAGTTGTATTCGAATACAACATGGTGTATTCGAATACACTTATGCAAATTGTCAAAAATATGATTTTAAATGATTTGTTAATGTTGTTTTTGATTTTTGAAAACATGTTAAATGCATATGTAAATATGAATTGTTCTCAAGTATTTGAACTATTGATTTGTATCATATACCTTTATATTTACCCATTTATTATTTGGATTTGGAAGCTCATTCAAGATGGTTTGATCTTCTTTTTGATCTTGCTGCATTGTCCATAGTTGGTGGTCTTGTCGTCATCAAAAACATGAAGTTTACACACACCAATTGGATGCACAAGATTGGTTAAAAACCTTAATTAGACTAGAATAAATCTAGGGAAGACGAAAATGACCTAAATGTTCATCCAATGACTCAAACACACCTATTGGATGCACAAGATTGGTTAAAAACCATAATTGGAAGAGAATAAGCCAAGGGAGAACGAAAATGACCTAAATGTAAATCCCATGACACAAATGAACTTATTGGACGCACAAGATTGGTTAAAAACCCTAATTGAACAAGAATAAGTCTAGGGAGGACGAAAACGACCTAAATGTTAATCGAATGGCACAAACACACCTATGGGATGCACAAGATTGGTTAAAAACCATAATTGGACAAGAATACAAGGGAGAACGAAAATGACCTAAATGTGAATCCCATGACAAAAATGAACTTATAGGATGCACAAGATTGGTTAAAAACCCTAATTGGATAAGAATAAGCCTAGGGAGGACGAAAATGACCTAACTATTCTTCCAATGACACAAACACGCCTATTGGTTGCACAAGATTGGTTAAAAACCCTAGTTGGATAAGAATAAGTCTAAGAAGGACGAAAATGACCTATATGTTCATCCAATGACACAAAACACCTATTGAATGCACGAGATTGGTTAAAAACCCTCGTTGGACTAGAATAAACCTATGGAGGACGAAAATGACCTAAATGTTCATCCAATGATACAAATGAACTTATTGGATGCAGAAGATTGGTTAAAAACCCTAGTTGGACAAGAATAAGTCTAGGTAGGACGTAAATGACCTAAATGTTCTAGTTGGATAAGAATAAGTCTAAGAAGGACGAAAATGACCTAAATGTTCATCAAATGACACAAACACACCTATTGGATGCACAAGATTGGTTAAAAATCCTAATTGGACTACACAAAACCTTGGGAAGACGAAAATCACCTAAATGTTCATCCAATGACACAAACACACCTATAGGATGCCCAAGATTGGGTAAAAACCCTAATTGGACAAGAATAAGCCAATGGAGAACGAAAATGACCTAAATGTAAATCCCATGACACAAATGAACTTTTTGGACGCACAAGATTGGTTAAAAACCCTAATTGGAAAAGAAAAAGCCTAGGGAGGACGAAGATGACCTAAATGTTCATCCAATGACACAAACACAGCTATTGGATGCACAAGATTGGTAAAAAACCCTAATTGGACTAGAATAAACATAGGGAGGACGAAAATAACCTAAATGTTCATTCAATTACACAAATGAACTTATTGGATGCACAAGATTGGTAAAAAACCCTAATTGGACTAGAATAAACATAGGGAGGACGAAAATGACCTAAATGTTCATCCAATGACACAAACACAGCTATTGGATGCACAAGATTGGTAAAAAACCCTAATTGGACTAGGAAAAACATAAGGAGGACGAAAATGACGTTAATGTTCATCCAATGACACAAATAAACTTATTGGATGCACAAGATTGGTTAAAAACCCTAATTGGACTAGAATAAACATAGGGAGGACGAAAATGACGTTAATTTTCATCCAATGACACAAATAAACTTATTGGATGCACATGATTGGTTAAAAACCCTAATTGGACTAGAATAAACATAGGGAGGACGAAAATGACGTTAATTTTCATCCAATGACACAAATAAACTTATTGGATGCACATGATTGGTTAAAAACCCTAATTGGACTAGAATAAACATAGGGAGGACGAAAATGACCTAAATGTTCATCCAATGACAAAAACACACCTATTGGATGCACAAGATTGGTAAAAAACCCTAATTGGACTAGAAAAAAACTTAGGGAGGACGAAAATGACGTTAATTTTCATCCAATGACACAAATAAACTTATTGGATGCACATGATTGGTTAAAAACCCTAATTGGACTATAATAAACCTAGGTAGGACGAAAATAACCTAAATGTTCATCCAATGACACAAACACACCTATTGGATGCACAAGATTGGTTAAAAACCCTAATTGGACTAGAATAAACCTAGGGAAGACGAAAATGACCTAAATGTTCATCCAATGACACAAACACACCTATTGGATGCACAAGATTGGTTAAAAACCCTAATTGGACTAGAATAAACCTAGGGAAGACGAAAATGACCTAAATGTTCATCCAATGACACAAACACACCTATTGGATGCACAAGATTGGTTAAAAACCCTAATTGGACTAGAATAAACCTAGGGAAGACGAAAATGACCTAAATGTTCATCCAATGACACAAACACACCTATTGGATGCACAAGATTGGTTAAAAACCCTAATTGGACAAGAATAAGCCTATGGAGTACGAAAATTATCTATATGCTCATCCAATGAAGCAAAAAGACCTATTGGATGCATAAGATTGGTTAAAACCCCAAGTTGGACAAGAATAAGTCTAGGAAGGACGAAAATGACCTAAATGTTCATCCAATGACTAAAACACACCTATTGGATGCACAAGATTTGTTAAAAACCCTTGTTGTACCAGAATAAATCTACGGAGGAAGAAAATGATCTATATGTTCATCCAATGACGCAAAAATACCTATTGGATGCACAAGATTGGATGCACATGATTGGTTAATAACCCTAATTGGACTACAATAAGCCTAGGGAGGACGAAAATGACCTAAATGTTCATCCAATGACACAAATGAACTTATTGGATCCACAAGATTGGTTAAAAACCCTCATTG
>NW_027339431.1:2020169-2026810 GCF_000331145.2 Cicer arietinum | reverse complement strand
ACGAAAATGACCTAAATGTAAATCCCATGACACAAACGAACTTATTGGATGCAGAAGATTGGTTAAAAACCGTAATTGAACAAGAATAAGCCTAGGGAGGACGAAAACGACCTAAATGTTAATCGAATGGCACAAACACACCTATTGGATGCAGAAGATTGGTTAACAAAAGTAATTGAACAAGAATAAGCCTAGGGAGGACGAAAATGACCTAAATGTTCATCCAATGATACAAATGAACTTATTGGATGCAGAAGATTGGTTAACAAAAGTAATTGAACAAGAATAAGCCTAGGGAGGACGAAAATGACCTAAATGTTCATCCAATGATACAAATGAACTTATTGGATGCAGAAGATTGGTTAACAAAAGTAATTGAACAAGAATAAGCCTAGGGAGGACGAAAATGACCTAAATGTTCATCCAATGATACAAATGAACTTATTGGATGCAGAAGATTGGTTAACAAAAGTAATTGAACAAGAATAAGCCTAGGGAGGACGAAAATGACCTAAATGTTCATCCAATGATACAAATGAACTTATTGGATGCAGAAGATTGGTTAACAAAAGTAATTGAACAAGAATAAGCCTAGGGAGGACGAAAATGACCTAAATGTTCATCCAATGATACAAATGAACTTATTGGATGCACAAGATTGGTTAAAAACCATAATTGGACAAGAATAAGCCAAGGGAGAACGAAAATGACCTAAATGTGAATCCCATGAAAAAAAGAACTTATTGGACGCACAAGATTGGTTAAAAACCCTAATTGGAAAAGAAAAAGCCTAGGGAGGACGAAAATGACCTAAATGTTCATCCAATGACACAAACACAACTATTGGATGCACAAGATTGGTAAAAACCCTAATTGGGCTAGAAAAAACATAAGGAGGACGAAAATGACGTTAATGTTCATCCAATGACACAAATAAACTTATTGGATGCACAAGATTGGTTAAAAACCCTAATTGGACTAGAATAAACCTAGGGAGGACGAAAATAACCTAAATGTTCATCCAATGACACAAAAACACCTATTGGATGCACAAGATTTGTTAAAAACCCTAATTGGACTAGAATAAACATAGGGAGGACGAAAATGACCTAAATGTTCATCCAATGACACAAACACACCTATTGGATGCACAAGATTTGTTTAAAACCCTAGTTGGACAAGCATAAGTCTAGGGAGGACGAAAATGACCTAAATGTTCATCCAATGACACAAACACACCTATTGGATGCACAAGATTTGTTTAAAACCCTAGTTGGACAAGCATAAGTCTAGGGAGGACGAAAATGACCTAAATGTTCATCCAATGACACAAACACACCTATTGGATGCACAAGATTTGTTTAAAACCCTAGTTGGACAAGCATAAGTCTAGGGAGGACGAAAATGACCTAAATGTTCATCCAATTACACAAGCACACCTATTGGATCCACAAGATTGGTTAAAAACCATAATTGGACAAGCATAAGTCTCGGGATGACGAAAATGACCTATATGTTCATCCAATGACACAAAACACCTATTGGATGCACAAGATTGGTTAAAAACCCTAATTGGACAAGAATAAGCCTAGGGAGGACGAAAATGACCTAAGTGTGAATCTCCTGAATCAAATGAACTTATTGGATGCACAAGGTTGGTTAAAAACCCTAATTGTACAAGAATAAGCCTAGGGAGGACAAAAATGACCTAAATGTTCATCTGATTACACAAAAACACCTATTCGATGCACAAGATTGGTTAAAAAGCATAATTGGACAAGTATAAGCCAAGGGAGAACGAAAATGACCTAAATGTTCATCCAATGACACAAACACACCTACTGGATGCACAAGTTTGGTTAAAAACCCTAATTGGACTAGAAAAAACCTAGGGAGGACGAAAATCACCTTAATGTTCATCTAATGACACAAATAAACTTATTGGATGCAAAATATTGGTAAAAACTCTAATGACACAAAAACAGCTATTGGATGCACAAGATTTGTTAAAAAACCCTAATTGGACTAGAATAAACCTAGGGAGGACGAAAATGACCTAAATGTTCATCCAATGACACAAAACACCTATTGGATGCACAGGATTGGTTAAAAACCCTAATTGGACTAGAGTAAAGCTAGGGAGGACGAAAATGATCTAAATGTTATTCCAATGACACAAAAACAGCTATTGGATGCACAAGATTGGTAAAAAAACCCTAACTGGACTAGAAAAAACATAGGGAGGACGAAAATGACCTAAATGTTCATCCAATGACACAAAACACCTATTGGATGCACAGGATTGGTTAAAAACCCTAATTGGACTAGAGTAAAGCTAGGGAGGACGAAAATGATCTAAATGTTATTCCAATGACACAAAAACAGCTATTGGATGCACAAGATTGGTAAAAAAACCCTAACTGGACTAGAAAAAACATAGGGAGGACGAAAATGACCTAAATGTTCATCCAATGACACAAAACACCTATTGGATGCACAAGATTGGTTAAAAACCCTAATTGGACTAGAATAAACCTAGGGAGGACGAAAATAACCTAAATGTTCATCCAATGACACAAAACACCTATTGGATGCACAGGATTGGTTAAAACCCCTAATTGGACAAGAATAATCCTAGGGAGGACGAAAATGACCTAAGTGTGAATCTCTTGAAACAAATGAACTTATTGGATGCACAAGGTTGGTTAAAAACCCTAATTGTACAAGAATAAGCCTAGGGAGGACAAAAATGACCTAATTGTTCATTTGATTACACAAACACACCTATTGGATGTACAAGATTGGTTAAAAAGCATAATTGGACAAGTATAAGCCATGGGAAAACAAAAATGACCTAAATGTGAATCCCATGACAGAAATGAAGTTATTGGACGCACAAGATTGGTTAAAAACCATAATTGAACAAGAATACGCCAAGGGAGGACGAAGATGACCTAAATGTTCGTCCAATGACACAAAAACAGCTATTTGATGCACAAGATTTGTTAAAAACCCTACTTGGACTAGAATAAACCTAGGGAGGACGAAAATGACCTAAATGTTCATCCAATTACACAAACACACCTTGTGGATGCACAAGATTGGTTAAAAACCATAATTGGACAAGAATAAGCCAAGGGAGAACGAAAATGACCTAAATGTAGGGCGAAAATGACCAAAATGTTAATCCAATGACACAAATGAACATATTGGATGCACTAGATTAGTTAAAACCTCTAATTGGACAAGAATAAGCCTAGGTAGGGCGAAAATGACCTAAATGTTAATCCCATGACAAAAATGAACTTATTGGATGCACAAGATTGGTTAAAAACCCTAATTGGACAAGAATAAGCCTAGGGAGGACGAAAATGACCTAAATGTTCATCCAATGACACAAACACACCTATTGGATGCACAAGTTTGGTTAAAAACCCTAATAAGACTAGAAAAAACCTAGGGAGGACGAAAATGACCTTAATCTTCATCTAATGACACAAATAAACTTATTGTATGCAAAAGATTGGTTAAAAACCCTAATTGAACAAGAATACGCCAAGGGAGGACGAAAATGACCTAAATGTGAATCCCATGACACAAATGAAGTTATTGGACGCACAAGATTGGTTAAAAACCCTAGTTGGATTAGAGTAAGCCAAGGGAGAACGAAAATGACCTAAATGTGAATCCCATGACACAAATGAAGTTATTGGACGCACAAGATTGGTTAAAAACCCTAGTTGGATTAGAGTAAGCCAAGGGAGAACGAAAATGACCTAAATGTGAATCCCATGACACAAATGAAGTTATTGGACGCACAAGATTGGTTAAAAACCCTAGTTGGATTAGAGTAAGCCAAGGGAGAACGAAAATGACCTAAATGTGAATCCCATGACACAAATGAAGTTATTGGACGCACAAGATTGGTTAAAAACCCTAATTGGACAAGAATAAGCCTAGGGAGGACGAAAATGATCTAAATGTTATTCCAATGACACAAAAACAGCTATTGGATGCACAATATTGGTTAAAAACCCTAATTGGACAAGAATAAACCTAGGAAGGATAAAAATAACCTAAATGTTCATCGAATGACACAAAAACACTTATTGGGTGCACAAGATTTGATAAAAACCGTAATTGGACTAGAATAAACGTAGGGAGGACGAAAATGACTTAAATGTTCATCCAATGACACAAACACACCTATTGGATGGACAAGATTTGGTAAAAACCCTAGTTGGACAAGGATAACTCTAGGGAGGACGAGAATGACCTAAATGTTCATCCAATGACACGAACACACCTATTGGATGCACAAGATTGGTTAAAAACCCTAATTGGACTAGAATAAACCTAAGGAGGACGCAAATTTCCTAAAGGTTCATCCAATGACATAAATGAACTTATTGAATGCAAAATATTAGTTAAAAACCCTAATTGTACAAGAATAAGCCTAGGGAGGACAAAAATGACCTAATTGTTCATTTGATTACACAAACACACCTATTGGATGCACAAGTTTGGTTAAAAAGCATAATTGGACAAGTATAAGCCAAGGGAAAACAAAAATGACCTAAATTGGAATCCCATGACACAAATGAACTTATTGGCCGCACAAGATTGGTTAAAAACCCTAATTGGAAAAGAATAAGCCTAGGGAGGACGAAAATGACCTAAATGTTCATCCAATGACACAAACACACCTATTGGATTCACAAGATTGGTAAAAAACCCTAATTGGACTAGAAAAAAGATAGGGAGGACAAAAATGACGTTAATTTTCATCCAATGACACAAATAAACTTATTGGATGCACAAGATTGGTTAAAAACCCTAATTGGACAAGAATAAGCCTAGGGAGGACGAAAATGACCTAAGTGAGAATCTCCTGAATCAAATGAACTTATTGGATGCACAAGGTTGGTTAAAAACCCTATTGTACAAGAATGAGCCTAGGGAGGACAAAAATGACCTCAATGTTCGTCTGATTACAAAAACACACCTATTGGATGCACAAGATTGGTTAAAAAGCATAATTGGACAAGTATAAGCCATGTGAGAACGAAAATGACCTAAATGTGAATCCCATGACACAAATGAACTTATTGGACGCACAAGATTGGTTAAAAACCCTAATTGGAAAAGAATAAGCCTAGGGAGGACGAAAATGACCTAAATGGTCATCCAATGACACAAACACACCTATTGGATGCACAAGATTGGTTAAAAATCCTAATTGGACTAGAATAAACCTAAGTAGGACGAAAATGTCCTAAATGTTCATCCAATGACACAAATGTACTTATTGGATGCATAAGATTGGTTAAAAACCCTAATTGGACAAGAATAAGCCTAGGGAGGACGAAAATGACCTAAATGGTCATCCAATGACACAAACACACCTATTGGATGCACAAGATTGGTTAAAACCCCTAGTTGGACAAGAATAAGTCTAGGAAGGACGAAAATGACCTAAATGTTCATCCAATGACTAAAACACACCTATTGGATGCACAAGATTGGTTAAAAACCCTTGTTGGACCAGAACAAATCTACGGAGGAAGAAAATGATCTATATGTTCATCCAATGACGCAAAAATACCTATTGGATGCACATGATTGGTTAATAACCCTAATTGGACTACAATAAGCCTAGGGAGGACGAAAATGACCTAAATGTTCGTCCAATGACACAAATGAACTTATTGGATGCACAAGATTGGGTAAAAACCCTAATTGGACAAGAATAAGCCTAGGGAGGACGAAAATGACCTAAATGTTCGTCCAATGACACAAATGAACTTATTGGATGCACAAGATTGGGTAAAAACCCTAATTGGACAAGAATAAGCCTAGGGAGGACGAAAATGACCTAAATGTTCGTCCAATGACACAAATGAACTTATTGGATGCACAAGATTGGGTAAAAACCCTAATTGGACAAGAATAAGCCTAGGGAGGACGAAAATGCCCAAAATGTTCATCCAATGACACAAACACACCAATTGGATGCATAAGATTGGTTAAAAACCTTAATTAGACTAGAATAAACCTAGGGAAGACGAAAATGACCTAAATGTAAATCCCATGACACAAACGAACTTATTGGATGCAGAAGATAGGTTAAAAACCGTAATTGAACAAGAATAAGCCTAGGGAGGACGAAAACGACCTAAATGTTAATCGAATGGCACAAACACACCTATTGGATGCACAAGATTGGTTAAAAACCATAATTGGACAAGAATACAAGGGAGAACGAAAATGACGTTAATGTTCATCCAATGACACAAATAAACTTATTGGATGCACAAGATTGGTTAAAACCTTAATTGGGCAACAATAAGCCTAGGGAGGACGAAAATGACCTAAATGTTTATCCAATGACACAAAAGCAACTATTGGATGCACAAGATTGGTTAAAAAACCCTAATTGGACTAGAATAAACCTAGGGAGGAGGAAAATGAGCTAAATGTTCATCCAATGACACAAACACACCTATTGGATGCACAAGAATGGTTAAAAACCCTAGTTCGACAAGAATAAGTTTAGGGAGGGAGAAAGTGACCTAAATGTTCATCCAATGAGACAAATGAACTTATTGGATGCACAAGATTGGTTAAAAACCTTAATTGGA
>NW_027339431.1:2010780-2019669 GCF_000331145.2 Cicer arietinum | reverse complement strand
GACCTAAATGTTCATCCAATGACACAAACACACCTATTGGATTCACAAGATTGGTAAAAAAAACCTTAATTGGACTAGAAAAAACATAGGGAGGACGAAAATGACATTAATGTTCATCCAATGACACAAATAAACTTATTGGATGCACAAGGTTGGTTAAAAACCCTAATTCGAAAAGAAAAAGCCTAGGGAGGATGAAAATGACCTAAATGTGAATCCCATGGCACAAATGAAGTTATTGGACGCACAAGATTGGTTAAAAAGCATAATTGGACAAGTATAAGCCAAGGGAGAACGAAAATGACCTAGGTGTGAATCCCATGACACAAATGAACTTATTGGATGCGGGTAAAAACCCTAATTGGACTAGAATAAGCCTAGGGAGGACGAAAATGCCCTAAATGTTCATCCAATGAGACAAACAAACCTATTGGATGCACAAGTTTGGTTAAAAGCCCTAATCGGACTAGAAAAAACCTAGGGAGGACGAAAATGCCCTAAATGTTCATCCAATGAGACAAACAAACCTATTGGATGCACAAGTTTGGTTAAAAGCCCTAATCGGACTAGAAAAAACCTAGGGAGGACGAAAATGCCCTAAATGTTCATCCAATGAGACAAACAAACCTATTGGATGCACAAGTTTGGTTAAAAGCCCTAATCGGACTAGAAAAAACCTAGGGAGGACGAAAATGCCCTAAATGTTCATCCAATGAGACAAACAAACCTATTGGATGCACAAGTTTGGTTAAAAGCCCTAATCGGACTAGAAAAAACCTAGGGAGGACGAAAATGCCCTAAATGTTCATCCAATGAGACAAACAAACCTATTGGATGCACAAGTTTGGTTAAAAGCCCTAATCGGACTAGAAAAAACCTAGGGAGGACGAAAATGCCCTAAATGTTCATCCAATGAGACAAACAAACCTATTGGATGCACAAGTTTGGTTAAAAGCCCTAATCGGACTAGAAAAAACCTAGGGAGGACGAAAATGCCCTAAATGTTCATCCAATGAGACAAACAAACCTATTGGATGCACAAGTTTGGTTAAAAGCCCTAATCGGACTAGAAAAAACCTAGGGAGGACGAAAATGCCCTAAATGTTCATCCAATGAGACAAACAAACCTATTGGATGCACAAGTTTGGTTAAAAGCCCTAATCGGACTAGAAAAAACCTAGGGAGGACGAAAATGCCCTAAATGTTCATCCAATGAGACAAACAAACCTATTGGATGCACAAGTTTGGTTAAAAGCCCTAATCGGACTAGAAAAAACCTAGGGAGGACGAAAATGCCCTAAATGTTCATCCAATGAGACAAACAAACCTATTGGATGCACAAGTTTGGTTAAAAGCCCTAATCGGACTAGAAAAAACCTAGGGAGGACGAAAATGCCCTAAATGTTCATCCAATGAGACAAACAAACCTATTGGATGCACAAGTTTGGTTAAAAGCCCTAATCGGACTAGAAAAAACCTAGGGAGGACGAAAATGCCCTAAATGTTCATCCAATGAGACAAACAAACCTATTGGATGCACAAGTTTGGTTAAAAGCCCTAATCGGACTAGAAAAAACCTAGGGAGGACGAAAATGCCCTAAATGTTCATCCAATGAGACAAACAAACCTATTGGATGCACAAGTTTGGTTAAAAGCCCTAATCGGACTAGAAAAAACCTAGGGAGGACGAAAATGCCCTAAATGTTCATCCAATGAGACAAACAAACCTATTGGATGCACAAGTTTGGTTAAAAGCCCTAATCGGACTAGAAAAAACCTAGGGAGGACGAAAATGCCCTAAATGTTCATCCAATGAGACAAACAAACCTATTGGATGCACAAGTTTGGTTAAAAGCCCTAATCGGACTAGAAAAAACCTAGGGAGGACGAAAATGCCCTAAATGTTCATCCAATGAGACAAACAAACCTATTGGATGCACAAGTTTGGTTAAAAGCCCTAATCGGACTAGAAAAAACCTAGGGAGGACGAAAATGCCCTAAATGTTCATCCAATGAGACAAACAAACCTATTGGATGCACAAGTTTGGTTAAAAGCCCTAATCGGACTAGAAAAAACCTAGGGAGGACGAAAATGCCCTAAATGTTCATCCAATGAGACAAACAAACCTATTGGATGCACAAGTTTGGTTAAAAGCCCTAATCGGACTAGAAAAAACCTAGGGAGGACGAAAATGCCCTAAATGTTCATCCAATGAGACAAACAAACCTATTGGATGCACAAGTTTGGTTAAAAGCCCTAATCGGACTAGAAAAAACCTAGGGAGGACGAAAATGCCCTAAATGTTCATCCAATGAGACAAACAAACCTATTGGATGCACAAGTTTGGTTAAAAGCCCTAATCGGACTAGAAAAAACCTAGGGAGGACGAAAATGCCCTAAATGTTCATCCAATGAGACAAACAAACCTATTGGATGCACAAGTTTGGTTAAAAGCCCTAATCGGACTAGAAAAAACCTAGGGAGGACGAAAATGCCCTAAATGTTCATCCAATGAGACAAACAAACCTATTGGATGCACAAGTTTGGTTAAAAGCCCTAATCGGACTAGAAAAAACCTAGGGAGGACGAAAATGCCCTAAATGTTCATCCAATGAGACAAACAAACCTATTGGATGCACAAGTTTGGTTAAAAGCCCTAATCGGACTAGAAAAAA
This sequence comes from Cicer arietinum, assembly GCF_000331145.2. Taxonomy (NCBI): domain Eukaryota; kingdom Viridiplantae; phylum Streptophyta; class Magnoliopsida; order Fabales; family Fabaceae; genus Cicer; species Cicer arietinum. Next base: position 2,016,993 of record NW_027339431.1, on the reverse strand, counting down.
CCTAGGGAGGACGAAAATGCCCTAAATGTTCATCCAATGAGACAAACAAACCTATTGGATGCACAAGTTTGGTTAAAAGCCCTAATCGGACTAGAAAAAACCTAGGGAGGACGAAAATGCCCTAAATGTTCATCCAATGAGACAAACAAACCTATTGGATGCACAAGTTTGGTTAAAAGCCCTAATCGGACTAGAAAAAACCTAGGGAGGACGAAAATGCCCTAAATGTTCATCCAATGAGACAAACAAACCTATTGGATGCACAAGTTTGGTTAAAAGCCCTAATCGGACTAGAAAAAACCTAGGGAGGACGAAAATGCCCTAAATGTTCATCCAATGAGACAAACAAACCTATTGGATGCACAAGTTTGGTTAAAAGCCCTAATCGGACTAGAAAAAACCTAGGGAGGACGAAAATGCCCTAAATGTTCATCCAATGAGACAAACAAACCTATTGGATGCACAAGTTTGGTTAAAAGCCCTAATCGGACTAGAAAAAACCTAGGGAGGACGAAAATGCCCTAAATGTTCATCCAATGAGACAAACAAACCTATTGGATGCACAAGTTTGGTTAAAAGCCCTAATCGGACTAGAAAAAACCTAGGGAGGACGAAAATGCCCTAAATGTTCATCCAATGAGACAAACAAACCTATTGGATGCACAAGTTTGGTTAAAAGCCCTAATCGGACTAGAAAAAACCTAGGGAGGACGAAAATGCCCTAAATGTTCATCCAATGAGACAAACAAACCTATTGGATGCACAAGTTTGGTTAAAAGCCCTAATCGGACTAGAAAAAACCTAGGGAGGACGAAAATGCCCTAAATGTTCATCCAATGAGACAAACAAACCTATTGGATGCACAAGTTTGGTTAAAAGCCCTAATCGGACTAGAAAAAACCTAGGGAGGACGAAAATGCCCTAAATGTTCATCCAATGAGACAAACAAACCTATTGGATGCACAAGTTTGGTTAAAAACCCTAATTGAACAAGAATAAGCCTAGGGAGGACAAAAATGACCTAAATGTTCATCTGATTACACAAAACACCTATTGGATGCACAAGATTGGTTAAAAAGCAGAATTGGACAAGTATAAGCCAAGGGAGAACGAAAATGACCTAGGTGTGAATCCCATGACACAAATGAACTTATTGGACGCACAAGATTAGTTAAAAAACCTTATTGGAAAAGAAAAAGCCTAGGGAGGACGAAAATGACCTAAATGTGAATCCCATGACACAAATGAAGTTATTGGACGCACAAGATTAGTTAAAAAACCTTATTGGAAAAGAAAAAGCCTAGGGAGGACGAAAATGACCTAAATGTGAATCCCATGACACAAATGAAGTTATTGGACGCACAAGATTAGTTAAAAAACCTTATTGGAAAAGAAAAAGCCTAGGGAGGACGAAAATGACCTAAATGTGAATCCCATGACACAAATGAACTTATTGGATGCACAAGATTTGTTAAAAACCCTACTTGGACTAGAATAAACCTAGGGAGGACGAAAATGACCTAAATGTTCGTCCAATTACACAAACACACTTTTTGGATGCACAAGATTGGTTAAAAACCATAATTGGACAAGAATAAGCCAATGGAGAACAAAAATGACCTAAATGTGAATCCCATGACACAAATGAAGTTATTGGACGCACAAGATTAGTTAAAAAACCTTATTGGAAAAGAAAAAGCCTAGGGAGGACAAAAATTACCTAAATGTTCATCCAATCACACAAACACACCTATTGGATGCACAAGATTGGTAAAAAAACCCTAACTGGACTAGAAAAAATATAGGGAGGACGAAAATGACGTTAATGTTCATCCAATGACACAAATAAACTTATTGGATGCACAAGATTGGTTAAAAACCCTAATTGGACAAGAATAAGCCTAGGGAGGACGAAAATGATCTAAATGTTATTCCAATGACACAAAAACGGCTATTGGATGCACAAGATTGGTCAAAAACCCTAATTGGACTAGAATAAACCTAGGGAGGACGAAAATAACCTAATTGTTCATCCAATGACACAAAAACACCTATTGGATGGACAAAATTTGTTAAAAACCCTTGTTGGACAAGCTTAAGTCTAGGGAGGACGAAAATGTTCTAAATGTTCATCCAATGACACAAACACACCTATTAGATGCACAAGATTGGTAAAAAAACCCTAATTGGACTAGAAAAAACCTAGGGAGGACGAAAATGACCTTAATGTTCATCTAATGACACAAATAAACTTATTGGATGCACAAGATTGGTTAAAAACCGTAATTGGACAAGAATAAGCCTAGGGAGGACGAAAATGACCTAAATGTTCATCCAATGACACAAACACACCTATTAGATGCACAAGATTGGTAAAAAAACCCTAATTGGACTAGAAAAAACCTAGGGAGGACGAAAATGACCTTAATGTTCATCTAATGACACAAATAAACTTATTGGATGCACAAGATTGGTTAAAAACCGTAATTGGACAAGAATAAGCCTAGGGAGGACGAAAATGACCTAAATGTTCATCCAATGACACAAACACACCTATTAGATGCACAAGATTGGTAAAAAAACCCTAATTGGACTAGAAAAAACCTAGGGAGGACGAAAATGACCTTAATGTTCATCTAATGACACAAATAAACTTATTGGATGCACAAGATTGGTTAAAAACCGTAATTGGACAAGAATAAGCCTAGGGAGGACGAAAATGACCTAAATGTTCATCCAATGACACAAACACACCTATTAGATGCACAAGATTGGTAAAAAAACCCTAATTGGACTAGAAAAAACCTAGGGAGGACGAAAATGACCTTAATGTTCATCTAATGACACAAATAAACTTATTGGATGCACAAGATTGGTTAAAAACCGTAATTGGACAAGAATAAGCCTAGGGAGGACGAAAATGACCTAAATGTTCATCCAATGACACAAACACACCTATTAGATGCACAAGATTGGTAAAAAAACCCTAATTGGACTAGAAAAAACCTAGGGAGGACGAAAATGACCTTAATGTTCATCTAATGACACAAATAAACTTATTGGATGCACAAGATTGGTTAAAAACCGTAATTGGACAAGAATAAGCCTAGGGAGGACGAAAATGACCTAAATGTTCATCCAATGACACAAACACACCTATTAGATGCACAAGATTGGTAAAAAAACCCTAATTGGACTAGAAAAAACCTAGGGAGGACGAAAATGACCTTAATGTTCATCTAATGACACAAATAAACTTATTGGATGCACAAGATTGGTTAAAAACCGTAATTGGACAAGAATAAGCCTAGGGAGGACGAAAATGACCTAAATGTTCATCCAATGACACAAACACACCTATTAGATGCACAAGATTGGTAAAAAAACCCTAATTGGACTAGAAAAAACCTAGGGAGGACGAAAATGACCTTAATGTTCATCTAATGACACAAATAAACTTATTGGATGCACAAGATTGGTTAAAAACCGTAATTGGACAAGAATAAGCCTAGGGAGGACGAAAATGACCTAAATGTTCATCCAATGACACAAACACACCTATTAGATGCACAAGATTGGTAAAAAAACCCTAATTGGACTAGAAAAAACCTAGGGAGGACGAAAATGACCTTAATGTTCATCTAATGACACAAATAAACTTATTGGATGCACAAGATTGGTTAAAAACCGTAATTGGACAAGAATAAGCCTAGGGAGGACGAAAATGACCTAAATGTTCATCCAATGACACAAACACACCTATTAGATGCACAAGATTGGTAAAAAAACCCTAATTGGACTAGAAAAAACCTAGGGAGGACGAAAATGACCTTAATGTTCATCTAATGACACAAATAAACTTATTGGATGCACAAGATTGGTTAAAAACCGTAATTGGACAAGAATAAGCCTAGGGAGGACGAAAATGACCTAAATGTTCATCCAATGACACAAACACACCTATTAGATGCACAAGATTGGTAAAAAAACCCTAATTGGACTAGAAAAAACCTAGGGAGGACGAAAATGACCTTAATGTTCATCTAATGACACAAATAAACTTATTGGATGCACAAGATTGGTTAAAAACCGTAATTGGACAAGAATAAGCCTAGGGAGGACGAAAATGACCTAAATGTTCATCCAATGACACAAACACACCTATTAGATGCACAAGATTGGTAAAAAAACCCTAATTGGACTAGAAAAAACCTAGGGAGGACGAAAATGACCTTAATGTTCATCTAATGACACAAATAAACTTATTGGATGCACAAGATTGGTTAAAAACCGTAATTGGACAAGAATAAGCCTAGGGAGGACGAAAATGACCTAAATGTTCATCCAATGACACAAACACACCTATTAGATGCACAAGATTGGTAAAAAAACCCTAATTGGACTAGAAAAAACCTAGGGAGGACGAAAATGACCTTAATGTTCATCTAATGACACAAATAAACTTATTGGATGCACAAGATTGGTTAAAAACCGTAATTGGACAAGAATAAGCCTAGGGAGGACGAAAATGACCTAAATGTTCATCCAATGACACAAACACACCTATTGGATGCACAAGATTGGTTAAAAACCCTAATTGGACAAGAATAAGCCTAGGGAGGACGAAAATGATCTAAATGTTATTTCAATGACACAAAAACAGCTATTGGATGCACAAGATTTGATAAAAACCCTAATTGGACTAGAAGAAACGTAGGGAGGACGAAAATGACTTAAATGTTCATCCAATGACACGAACACACCTATTGGATGCACAAGATGGGTTAAAAACCCTAATTGGACTAGAAGAAACGTAGGGAGGACGAAAATGACTTAAATGTTCATCCAATGACACGAACACACCTATTGGATGCACAAGATGGGTTAAAAACCCTAATTGGACTAGAAGAAACGTAGGGAGGACGAAAATGACTTAAATGTTCATCCAATGACACGAACACACCTATTGGATGCACAAGATGGGTTAAAAACCCTAATTGGACAAGAATAAGCCTATGGAGGACGAAAATGACCTAGGTGAGAATCTCCTGAATCAAATGAACTTATTGGATGCACAAGGTTGGTTAAAAACCCTAATTGTACAAGAATAAAACTAGGGAGGACAAAAATGACCTAATTGTTCATTTCATTACACAAACACACCTATTGGATGCACAAGATTGGTAAAAAAGCATAATTGGACAAGTATAAGCCAAGGGAAAACAAAAATGACCTAAATGTGAATCAAATGAAACAACTGAACTTATTGGACACACAAGATTGGTTAAAAACCCTAATTGGAAAAGAATAAGCCTAGGGAGGACGAAAATGACCTAAATGTTCATCCAATAACACAAACACACCTATTGGATTCACAAGATTGGTAAAAAAACCCTAATTAGACTAGAAAAAAGATAGGGAGGACGAAACTGACGTAAATGTATATCCAATGACACAAATAAACTTATTGGATGCACAAGATTGGTTAAAAACCCTAATTGGACAAGAATATGCCTAGGAAGGACGAAAATGACCTAGGTGAGAATCTCATGAATCAAATGAACTTATTGGATGCACAAGGTTGGTAAAAAACCCTATTGTACAAGAATAAGCCTTGGGATGACAAAAATGACCCAAATGTTCATCTGATTACACAAACGCACCTATTGGATGCACAAGATTGGTTAAAAAGCATAATTGGACATGTATAAGCCAAGGGAGAACGAAAATGATCTAAATGTGAATCCCATGACACAAATGAACTTATTGGACGCACAAGATTGGTTAAAAACCATAATTGGACAAGAATAAGCCTAGCGAGGACGAAAATGACCTAAATGTTCATCCAATGACACAAACACACCTATTGGATTCACAAGATTGGTAAAAAACCCTAATTGGACTAGAAAAAACATAGGGAGGACGAAAATGACGTAAATGTTCATCCAATGACACAAATAAACTAATTGGATGCACAAGATTGGTTAAAAACCCTAATTGGACAAGAATAAGCCTAGGGAGGACGAAAATGATCTAAATGTTATTCCAATGACACAAAAACAGCTATTGGATGCACAAGATTGGTTAAAAACCCTAGTTGGACAAACATAAGCCTAGGGAGGACGAAAATGACATAAATGTTCATCCAATGACACAAATGAACTTATTGGACGCACAAGATTGGTTAAAAACCCTAATTGGACAAGAATAAGC
>NW_027339431.1:2010450-2010770 GCF_000331145.2 Cicer arietinum | reverse complement strand
CCCTAATTGGACTAGAAAAAACCTAGGGAGGACGAAAATGACCTTAATGTTCATCTAATGACACAAATAAACTTATTGGATGCAAAAGATTGGTTAAAAACCCTAATTGGACTAGAAAAAACCTAGGGAGGACGAAAATGACCTAAATGTTCATTCAATGACACAAACACACCTATTGGATGCACAAGTTTGGTTAAAAACCCTAATTGGACTAGAAAAAACCTAGGGAGGACGAAAATGACCTTAATGTTCATCTAATGACACAAATAAACTTATTGGATGCAAAAGATTGGTTAAAAACCCTAATTGAACAAGAATAA
>NW_027339431.1:2007287-2009705 GCF_000331145.2 Cicer arietinum | reverse complement strand
AGAACGAAAATGACCTAAATGTGAATCCCATGACACAAATGAACTTATTGGACGCACAAGATTGGTTAAAAACCCTAATTGGACAGGAATAAGCCTAAGGAGGACGAAAATGACCTAAATGTTCATCCAATGACACAAACACACCTATTGGATGCACAAGTTTGGTTGAAAACCCTAATTGGACTAGAGAAAAGCTAGGGAGGAAGAAAATGACCTTAATGTTCATCTTATGACACAAATAAACTTATTGGCTGCAAAAGATTGGTTAAAAACCCTAATTGAACAAGAATAAGCCTAGGGATGACGAAAATGACCTAAATGTTCATCCAATGACACAAAAACAGCTATTGGATGCACAAGATTTGTTAAAAACCCTAGTTGGACAAGATTAAGTCTAGGGAGGACGAAAATGACCTAAATGTTCATCCAATGACACAAACAGACCTATTGGATGCACAAGATTTGTTAAAAACCCTAGTTGGATAAGCATAAGCCTAGGGAGGACGAAAATGACCTAAATGTTCATCCAATGACACGAACACACCTATTGGATGCACAAGATGGGTTAAAAACCCTAATTGGACTAGAAAAAACCTAGGGAGAACGAAAATGACCTAAATGTTCATCCAATGACACAAACACACCTATTGGATGCACAAGATTGGTAAAAAAACCCTAACTGGACCAGAAAAAAACATAGGGAGGACGAAAATGACAATAATGTTCAGCCAAAGACACAAATAAACTTATTGGATGCACAAGATTGGTTAAAAACCCTAATTGGACAAGAATAAGCCTAGGGAGGACGAAAATGATCTAAATGTTATTCCAATGACACAAAAACAGCTATTGGATGCACAAGATTGGTCAAAAACCCTAATTGGACTAGAATAAACCTAGGGAGGACGAAAATAACCTAAATGTTCATCCAATGACACAAAACACCTGTTGGATGCACAAGATTGGTTAAAAACCCTAATTGGACAAGAATAAGCCTAGGGAGGACAAAAATGACCTAAGTGTAAATCTCCTGAAACAAATGAACTTATTGGATGCACAAGGTTGGTTAAAAACCCTAATTGTACAAGAATAAGCCTAGGGAAGACAAAAATGACCTAATGCTCAACTGATTACACAAACACACCTGTTGGATGCACTAGATTGGTTAAAAAGCATAATTGGACAAGTATAAGCGAAGGGAGAACGAAAATGACCTAAATGTGAATCCCATGACACAAATGAACTTATTGGACGCACAAGATTGGTTAAAAACCCTAATTGGACAAGAATAAGCCTAGGGAGGATGAAAATGACCTAAATGTTCATCCAATGACACAAACTCACCTATTAGATGAACAAGTTTGGTTAAAAACCCTAATTGGACTTGAAAAAACCTAGGGAGGACGAAAATGACCTTAATGTTCATCTAATGACACAAATAAACTTATTGGATGCAAAAGATTGGTTAAAAACCCTAATTGAACAAGAATAAGCCTAGGGGGGACGAAAATGACCTAAATGTTCATCCAATGACACAAAAACAGCTATTGGATGCACAAGATTTGTTAAAAACCCTACTTGGACTAGAATAAACCTAGGGAGGACGAAAATGACCTAAATGTTCATCCAATTACACAAACACACCTTTTGGAGGCACAAAATTTGGTTAAAAACCATAATTGGACAAGAATAAGCCAAGGGAGAACGAAAATGACCTAAATGTGAATCCAATGACACATACGCACCTATTGGATGCACAAGATTGGTTAAAAACCCTAATTGGACAAGAATAAGCCTAGGGAGGACGAAAATGACCTAAATGTTCATCCAATGACACAAACACACCTATTGGATGCACAAGATTGGTAAAAAAACCCTAATTGGACTAGAAAAAACATATGGAGGACCAAAATGATGTTAATGTTCATCCAATGACACAAATAAACTTATTGGATGCACAAGATTGGTTAAAATCCCTAATTGGACAAGAATAAGCCTAGGGAGGACGAAAATGACCTAAATGTTCATCCAATGACACAAATAAACTTATTGGATGCACAAGATTGGTTAAAAACCCTAATTGGACTAGAATAAACCTAGGGAGGACGAAAATAACCAAAATGTTCATCCAATGACACAAAAACACCTATATGGTGCACAAGATTTGATAAAAACCCTAATTGGACTAGAATAAACATAGGGAGGACGAAAATGACTTAAATGTTCATCCAATGACACAAACACACCTATTGGATGGACAAGATTTGTAAAAAACCCTAGTTGGACAAGCATAAGTCTAGGGAGGACGAGAATGACCTAAATGTTCATCCAATGACACGAACACGCAAATTTCCTACAGGTTCATCCAATGACACAAATGAACTTATTGGATGCACAAGATTGGTTAAAAACCTTAAT
>NW_027339431.1:1995514-2006817 GCF_000331145.2 Cicer arietinum | reverse complement strand
ACAAATGAACTTATTGGATGCACAAGGTTGGTTAAAAACCCTAATTGTACAAGAATAAGCCTAGGGAGGACAAAAATGACCTAATTGTTCATTTGATTACACAAACACACCTATTGGAGGCACAAGATTGGTTAAAAAGCATCATTGGACAAGTATAAGCCAAGGGAAAACAAAAATGACCTAAATGTGAATCCCATTTCACAAGTGAACTTATTGGACGCACAAGATTGGTTAAAAATCCTAATTGGAAAAGAATAAGCCTAGGGAGGACGAAAATGACCTAAATGTTCATCCAATGACACAAACAAACCTATTGGATTCACAAGATTGGTAAAAAACCCTAATTGGACTAGAAAAAACATAGGGAGGACGTAAATGACGTTAATATTCATCCAATGACACAAATAAACTTATTGGATGCACAAGATTGGTTAAAAACCCTAATTGGACTAGAATAAACCTAGGGAGGACGAAAATAACCTAAATGTTCATCCAATGACACAAAAATACCTATTGGATGCACAAGATTTGTTAAAAACCCTACTTGGACTAGAATAAACCTAGGGAGGACGAAAATAACCTAAATGTTCATCCAATGACACAAAAATACCTATTGGATGCACAAGATTTGTTAAAAACCCTACTTGGACTAGAATAAACCTAGGGAGGACGAAAATAACCTAAATGTTCATCCAATGACACAAAAATACCTATTGGATGCACAAGATTTGTTAAAAACCCTAGTTGGACAGGCATAAGTCTCGAGAGGACGAAAATGACCTAAATGTTCATCCAATGACACAAACACACCTATTGGATGCACAAGATTTGTTAAAAACCCTAGTTGGGCAAGCATAAGCCTAGGGAGGACGAAAATGACTTAAATCTTCATCCAATGACACAAACACACCTATTGGATGCACAAGGTTGGTTAAAAACCCTAATTGAACAAGAATAAACCTAGGGAGGACGAAAATGACTTAAATCTTCATCCAATGACACAAACACACCTATTGGATGCACAAGATTGGTTAAAAACCCTAATTGAACAAGAATAAACCTAGGGAGGACGAAAATGACATAAATGTTCATCCGATGACACAAAAACAACTATTGGATGCACAAGATTTGTTAAAAACCCTACTTGGACTAGAATAAACCTAGGGAGGACGAAAATAACCTAAATGTTCATCCAATGACACAAAACACCTATTGGATGCACAAGATTGGTTAAAAACCCTAATTGGACAAGAATAAGCCTGAGGAGGACGAAAATGACCTAAGTGTGAATCTCCTGAAACAAATGAACTTATTGGATGCACAAGGTTGGTTAAAAACCCTAATTGTACAAGAATAAGCCTAGGGAGGACAAAAATGACCTAAATGTTCATCTGATTACACAAACACACCTATTGGATGCACAAGATTGGTTAAAAAGCAAAATTGGACAAGTATAAGCCAAAGGAGAACGAAAATGACCTAAATGTGAATTCCATGACACAAATGAACTTACTGGACGTAGAAGATTGGTTAAAAACCCTAATTGGACAAGAATAAGCCTAGGGAGGACGAAAATGACCTTAATGTTCATCTAATGACACAAATAAACTTATTGGATGCAAAAGATTGGTTAAAAACCTTAATTGGACCAGAATAAGCCTAGGGAGGACGAAAATGACCTTAATGTTCATCTAATGACACAAATAAACTTATTGGATGCAAAAGATTGGTTAAAAACCTTAATTGGACCAGAATAAGCCTAGGGAGGACGAAAATGACCTTAATGTTCATCTAATGACACAAATAAACTTATTGGATGCAAAAGATTGGTTAAAAACCTTAATTGGACCAGAATAAGCCTAGGGAGGACGAAAATAACCTAAATGTTCATCCAATGACACAAAAACAGCTATTGGATGCACAATGTTGATTATTATGACCTCGCAATTATAGAATATGACAGTAGTTATCAAATTAAAACAATATAGAAAATCGAATACGTCTAGCATACGATTAAGATCGAACATACAATCATATGATGCAAGATTTATTCAGATTCATACACATCGGAATTATAATGCGGCATACAAGATTAACAATTTAAAGTTAAAGGATAAGGGATAGAAGGCACCAAGGTTTATCCTGGTTCAGTTGTCAATAAGACAACCTACATCCAGTCCTGACAATCCAACTAGATTTTAGCTTTTTCTTCAATAGAAAGAATTGAGACTTGTTTACAGATTGTCCAGTTTCCTCAAAACCTATCTATCTAACTCAATCTCTTTCCTATTGCTTAACCCCTTGATCCTTGCAGTCACTCGGCAGACTCACACAAGATCAAGTTCAGCTCCTTCTTGATGAGGCCTCTCATCCAAAAGATCGCCACCAGTTTCTAGCTGGATTTTTCACAGTCGTTTCTTTACAGAGTATTTGTTACAAAAAAAATAAAAGAAGTAAAAAGTTTGTCTTCAATCTTGATCAATGTATCTCACAAGAATCTGGTTGTTCAATGAGTGTTTATGAGAACAATGTCTTTTTCTCTCAAGAATTCTTTTTCAGCTCTCTCAATGATTATGGATAATCTTTTGGTCTTGATCTGAAAAAGGCAATATCAGAATGTTAACAAAATGTTCTTAAGGGTTCTTCAGTGTTCTGAGGTATATTCAAGTGTTCAAAAGTATTCTGATGTGTTATTGAGAGAATGATTGAAAACTGTTTATATAGTTTCTGAAAAACAACTAATAAATCCGATGTCAGGTGTTTTGTTACAATAATAAAGTCACACCAATCGATTACGTAATCGATTTACCAAGTCACATAATCGATTCACAAATACACATAATCGATTTGGCCACAAACTGAGAGTTCCCTGAGATTTCAAATATTTGTGTCAATCGATTTGTCAATTGATTGTGTTTAAAACAGGAACTTAGCTAATTTTGTGTTAATCGGAGTGCCAATCGATTTTGTAGTATTTTTCTGAAAAGTTCTTACCAGTTGTTTAGTTCAATCGATTGCCCAATCGATTGATACCAAACTTAACATGATTAAATTTCTCACAATAGATTGTCCAATCGATTGTGTTTGTCACAGGTCATGTTACTTTTGAAATATTATTTAAGCAATCGATTTGCCAATCGATTAACCTAGTAAATGGATTGTCCCTGTGACTTTCCCAATCGATTTGTTTCAATCAGTTTTTACTTTGTGATGTGCACAATCGATTTGCCAATCGATTAGCATGCAAATCAGGTTGCCACTGACTTGCACAATTTTTAATTCTGATTGTGCCAGTCGATTGCCTAATCGATTGTATAACCACAAACATTATGTTTCCTTACAACCCTTTTACGAAATCGATTTCCTAATCGATTTACTCAGTATATTTTCAACTTTTGTTGATTTTTTGAGTTCCAAGCAATTTGTCTCAAGTGTGTAGGGTTGAGTTGTTGTTCCTGAAATCTTGCTCAGTTAAAATGTTAGATTTATCATATGATGTATGAACATTGTATGTTTGTTAATTATGTCAAAATTAGGATTAAGAGGACTAAACACTACAAGAATTTTTTAAGTTTGCGACACTTAGCCTGCGACGGTTCTGCAATAACCGCCCTCACCTTCACACTGCGACGGTTTTGGAGGCGGTTTTCGTCAACCGCCGCAACCGTACTACATCATATAAAGCACACGAGTTGCGTTTTTCAATCTGGCCTCCAGTTTGCGACAGTTCCTAGGGCGGTTTTAATCAACTGCCGTCGTCGTTTAGGGCATAAACGTGTTTTATTTTTCTAGATTTTGTAAGTTCATTCCTCACTCTCTCTTTCGTTTACTCCTTTGTTATCCCCGTACACATCCTTTCACAACCGTAAAATTTCTGATTGCCCCCAAATCTGTCAACCCTAAAACTTTTGAAGGAAACGAAATCGAAGAGAAGCGAAAGCGAAGAGAAACGAAATCTACTCTGGAAACAAAATCAACTCTTGCAAAGGTAATCATTTAGTTCCATTTAACAGTTTAGTTCCAATTTTTTTGTGCGGCAAGTGTTATCTTAATTTTGAAACTAATCATAATGAATGTAAAGCATCACAGATTGTTTTCTGTAAATTGGGGCACTGGTACAACACGATATATTGCATAATTTTATTAAATAAAAAAACTAAATGAATACTCTGTCCATAATGGTCTAACTTGAAGTTTTCAACAAAATTCCTTGCTGTATATAAAGTAAAAATTTCTATAAAGGGGCACAAAGGGATGAAATAGCCATTGTTTCATTTAGAAGCAAAACAAACAACAGAGTAGCCAAACTTAGTGTCTTTATATGGATTGGTTTGTAGTTGAGTGATGTTGGCTTATTGTGATGCTTAACTCAAATGTGTTCAGACAACTGATAATATAATTTGAGGGGAAAAGAGAAAGTATTGGGGTACAAACCCAGTGAGTTCCTGTACTAGCTAGTTACAGTAAGCATTAAGAGTATCCATCTATCATTAGAGGATGAAAAGCTTGTTGTTGTTTCCTTAAATCTTATGAGAATGAGGACACTGTTTAGGTTCATAACTCACAAGTGTATATTTTATGCTGCTGAGTGCTGACATAAAGATTTAGATTGGTGCACAAGGTCAGGGGATGATTTTAATTGAGCCTTGCTTGTGTTATGCTTGCAACTTTTCTTTTAATGACTGAGGTGTTGATAGCCTTATGGGCTTTCTTTTAATTTTTCAAATTATCATTCATATTTTTTGAAGAGATATCTTTGTTTACTCAATATAACATAAATGCAGCATTCTGCAGCTTGACAGATTCTCGTAAAGTTGTGGTTTGCAACATTCATGTGCTTTACAATCCAAATAGAGGAGAAATCAAGCTTGGCCAGGTATGCGATGTCTGTTTGATATAACGTTCTCTTGGTTTGATTGTTTGATATATGTTAATGATTGGTTTGTTTGAGATTGGTTTGTTTGCTTTTAAAAATAATTTCCAGATTGTTTGTTGCCTTTGAAACTTTGAAGGCAACAATATGTGTTTGAATGATGGTCTCCAGTAATGTAAAACTTGTAAAGTAGTGGCAATGTCAATGATATTTATGCTGGACCTGTGTCCTGGAGATATAATCGGAGAAACTAGAAATGTGAAATAAAACTGGTTGTCCAAACATAAATTCAGCTCATCAATCTTCTGATTCTCCAGTGGCTTCTGGTAATGTTTCTTTTCATGAAATCACAGGGTACTTACAAACAGTTGATTAATTAAAAAAATAATCCAAAGGAATCACATTTACTACTCTGCTTCATTGAATTAACAATCCAATGTTCATACCTTGCTGAATTTGATAACATATTTTGCTTCATTAATCTACATTCTATAGCCTTGCTTTTTTGCTTTGTTGTTCCTTCTACACCTTTCGAATGTCTTTGTTTTGGTTCACTCCTACACCTTTGTTTTTGCCTTTGTATTTGTGGCAAATTTTATCTTTGAATAACATTACACAATTCTTTTTCACTTTTTTTTGCACATTATATTGGTTGGAGTAATCATTTTTTCTGTCTTTAAACTTTGGACTAGAAATTACATTTGGTTTTGAAATGAATTATAATAAAATCTTAGAATTATGATTATTTGAATTATGATTAGTGATTGGTTTGTTTGAGATTGGTTTGTTTGTTTTTAAAAATAATTTTCAGATTGATTTGTTTGCATTTGAAACTAGTTTACAGATTGATTTGTTTGCATTTAAAACTAGTTTTCAGATTGGTTTGTTGATGATTGGTTTATTGATTGAATTAGTTTCCAGTGACAGTGCTTCTTCGTGCCCATCTCCGGTGACGGCGCTGCTTTCAGCCTCTCTCTGGTGACGGTGTAGCGTAATACTTCTCCATCGACCGCGCAACATAACACAATAGGTAAGATACTTTTATTATGTAAAAGCTGATAGCGTAACACTTCTTCCTTTTTTTGTACTAAAGATGTTTGAGTGCTATGTTCTACACTTTGATTGCTAAATTCTGCACTTTCAGTTCTAATATTTGTTTGCATTTAATGGATAAACTAAAGTAAATAACATATGTTAATGATTGGTTTGTTTGCTTTTAAAAATAATTTCTAGTTTGATTTGTTTGTCGAGTACTATATACCTGTATACCTGGTCTAGTTCTATATTTTGAATGTTTATCGAGTACTATTTTCTATGAGTATGAGGTTGTTATGTTTTGTTCCTTTATGCCTAGTGAATCTATTCTGTTTAAGATCAATCTTTTTTTTTTGGTTCTAAGTTGAATTATGTTATTTCTGTGTCAAAATAACATATGTTAAACTTCTTTATAGAAATGGATAAATCATGGATTAAGAAGCCACACACATCGGATGAATATGATCAAGGGATAAAGGAATTTATTAATTTTGCCTTTCGAGATGAATTAGAAAATGGCGAAATAATATGTCCTTGTAAACGTTGTGGTTTCAAAAAACCGCAGAGTAGAAGTGTAATGTATGATCACTTAAAGTGCAAACCATTTCCAAAGGGATACACCATTTGGGTACATCACGGAGAGTCCATAGGAGAAACTAGTACTATCTCACCTATTAGTATTTCTAATATAGTTCAAGACACAGTTGTCGTTGATGATCAAATGCAAAACATGATTAACGATGCTTGGAGTCGAAGATCATGCAAATGAATTACCTATTGAATCAAATGCAGAGAAGGAGAAATATGCAAGTCAACAAAGGTATGAAGAGGCCAAAGAGTACTATGAATTAAGTAGAGAAGGAGAAAAACCTTTGTATGAAGGGTGTGTTAAATATTCAAGACTATCTTTTTTGGTAAAGTTGTATCACATCAAATGTTTATGTGGAATGACTAATAAAGCCATGACAATGGTTTTAGAGTTATTAAAAGATGCATTTGAATTTGCAAATATACCAAATTCATTCTATGAAGCCAAGAAAACAATCACCAAGCTTGGTTTAAATTATGAAAAAATCCCTGTTTGTCCGAATAATTGTATGCTTTATTGGGGTAATAAGGAAGATGAAGAAAGGGAGACCTGCAAAATTTGTAACACTTCGAAATGGAAATCAAAAGCAAAAGTTGGTGCAGTTGGAGTGTCTGGTGATGGCAATAATCGAAAGAAAGTTCCTGCAAAAGTTCTTCGCTATTTTCCATTAAAACCACTGTTACAAACATTATTTTTGTCGTCAAAGTCGGCCGAGGATATGAGATGGCATGCAAATGATAGTAAGAATGATGGAATGTTGAGGCATCCTAGAGATTCTGAAGCATGGAAACATTTTGACTTGACACACCCTTGGTTTGCATCAGACCCGCGAAATGTGCGTCTTGCATTAGCTAGTGATGGTTTTAATCCTTTTGGTATGATGAGTACAAATTATAGTATTTGGCCAGTTATTCTCATTCCATACAACACTCCTCCATGGGTGTGCATGAAACATACATCTTTTATAATGTCAATGATAATTCCCGGTAAAAAAATGCCAGGAAATGATATTGATGTCTATTTACAACCTCTAGTAAAAGAATTAAAGGAGTTATGGACAACAGGTGTCGATACATACGATTCTTTTAAAAAAGAGATGTTCACATTACATGCAACTTTGATGTGGACAATTAGTGATTTTCCAGGGCTGGGTACACTTTCTGGGTGGAACACTTACACTGGACTTGCTTGCCCATCGTGTAACATGGACTCTACTCCTCGTCGTCTTCCACATAGCAAAAAATGGTGTTTTATGGGTCATCGTCGTTTTCTTGATCAGAGACATAGATTTAGATTGAACAAGGTTCGCTTTGATGGTCAACAAGATATGCGTGGTCCACCTAAAATGTTATCTGGGCTTCAAATTCTTGAACAGGTTCAAAATATTGATGTCACATTTGGTAGAAAGCCAGATAAAGAAAGGTCGGGAAAAAGAATACGTGGTGGACGACCTACACAAGGTGTCAATCAACAATGGAAAAAGAAAAGCATATTCTTTGAACTTCCATATTAGAAGGATAGTCTTCTGCGCCACAATCTTGACATGATGCATATTGAGAAAAATGTGTGCGACAATATCATATTTACTTTGCTAAATGATAGCACAAAAAGTAAAGATCATCTTAATGCAAGAAAAGACCTTAAAGCTATGGGCATAAGACCTGACCTTTGGCCCAATGAAAATGGAAGAATTTCTCCAGCCGTCTTTACTCTTACTACTAAAGGTAAGAAGAGATTTTTAACAACTTTAAAGAATATCACTGTGCCTGATGGTTATTCAAGCAACATTTCTAGATGCATTGACATGGAAAATCTTAAGGTTAATGGAATGTTGAAGAGTCATGATTGTCACATATTGATGGAACAACTTCTACCATTAGCCATTCGAGCAACATTACCTGATGATGTTTCAGCTATAATGATTGAGTTTTGCTCACTTTTTAGACAATTATGCAGTAAAGTATTGAATGTTGATGATTTGGAAAAATTGCAAAATCAGGTTGTCCTCAATTTATGCCACATGGAAATGATATTTCCTCCTTCATTCTTCAATGTTATGGTTCACTTGGTTGTTCACCTTGTTGAAGAAGTTAAACTTTGAGGTCCTGTTCATTATCGATGGATGTATCCTGTTGAAAGGTAAAATATGCGTGTTCTTGTTCCTTCAATAATTAGTAGTTGACAATTTTGTTCTAACTAATATTATTTTGGTTCAATAATAGGTACTTAGGAATACTTAAATCGTATGTACGTAATAAAGCACGACCAGAAGGGTCTATTGCAGAAGGATACCTTGTACAAGAGATTCTTACATTTTGTTCAAGGTATATAGAAAACATTGAGACTAGATGGAATCAACTTGGTCGTGTAGATGATGAGCCTATTAATGAGATACAAACTGACTCACGTGTAGCTGAATTATTTCCTAGAGTTGGAAAATCGGTTGGTGGTTCTTCATACTACACCCTTACACCAATTGAAAAGTTACAAGCTCATAGACACGTTTTAACAAACTGCATCATAGTTGACTACTATCTAAGGTAAGTAATTTTATTATATTTATATTATTTACCACTAATTTTTTTTCCATATACATCTAATTTGAAATAACCAAATAGGCAATATAGAAGTATTATTCGAAGCCAAATGAGGAGTGGTGCAAGGAGTACTTCTGAGGTAGACAAGAAGGTTCATAGAGAGTTTCCTCATTGGTTCCGCAATCGTGTTAGTGTTCATGACAAAATTGGTGATTGAGTTGCTTTGATTTTTAATAAGAATGTGACTAATTGTATATTTTATGGTGTTCGGATTTGCAACAATCTCGACAACATTAGTGAATCAGATAAAAATGTTCTCGTTAGTCTTGCTCAAGGTCCTTCTGATAAAGTTAGAAGGTTCACTGCATTTAATGTCAATGGTTTCAAATTTCGAACATTGGCACGAGACAATTTATTAAAAACTCAAAATAGTGGAGTTTTTGGCATGTTCGGAACACGAAGTTACTCAAGCAATAGTGATGCCCAAATGAGATTTGGAGGAGTGCCTTACTATGGAAGATTGATAGATATCATTGAGGTTTCCTATGATGGCTTCAAAGTGCCCATGTTTAAATGCAAATGGGCGAATACCACAAATCCAAGAGGCATTAAGACAGATAAGTTGGGTTTTACCTCTATAAATTTTGCAAGACTAATACATACTGGGGAGCATGAAGATGATGAGCCATACATTAAAGCGTCAGAAGCTCAAATGGTTTATTATGTGGATGATGAAAAGGAACAAGGATGGAGCATACCTATTCATTTAAAGCCACGGGACTTGTATGACATGGGTGGAGATGATGAAATTATGGCACCCATTGAACCATACCCATCTCAAAATTTGGAACACATTTTTTCTAATGAAACCACACATATACAATTGGCAAGAATGACTACAGATGATGATCCTGAAACTTCAACTTTTAATGATGATTTTGATGACAACAATCATGATATGAATTTATGATTGTTAATAATTCTTGTTTGTTGTTTATGACATGGTACTCTTCAATCTATGTTATTTTTTTACTACTTTCTTTTACTGTTGCATTGTGTTTGATGTGCTCATTTTTGTTATTGTGTTCATTTTTGTGTTTAGCTATTTGCATTAGTCTAACTTGGTTGTCATCAATGTTTGCAGTGTAAGTGTGTTTGGAGACTCAATCTTGTGAACAAAATGGAATCATCATATGAGGATATTCGACGCAAAACAATGGAAGAGAATAAAAAAAGGATGGAGGCTCTCAATCTAACTCATCTCTCTCAATCCCTTCACAAATCTTCTTATGCCATTTCAGAAACCTCACCGGTTAGTAATAACTAAAAATACTAAAATTACAAAATGTTTCTTATTTGTATTATATGTTGATTTTTATTTATTTACATTAATAATAAATGATTGTAGCGTTTCACGAAGGGTCAGCCGAGGGTTATACTACCAGGAGATCTTCAAGTAACCAAAATGAAGCACTTGCGGAGACATGGTTTACAACCAACGTTCCAAGTGATAGAACCACTACCATCTCCGATGACAACACCGACAAATCCACCATCTTCTCAAGCACCGCCTTCTCAAGCACCACCTTCTCAAGCACCGCCTTCTCAAGCACCACCTTCTCAAGCGACAACATCGCTAGCTGTGCAAACGATAGAACCACATCTTTCTCCGGTGACAACAACACCAACTACTGTGCAAGCGACAGAAGCAACACCTTCTCAAGTGACAACACCAAGATCAGTGCAAGAGACAGAAACAACACATTTCCAAGAGACATCCTCTCACTCTGAAGATGTGGTAGAAGATGAGCCAGAAATTTCTCAAAAAAGGAATTTTACATTTTGGGATGTAGAAGTCATTAGTATGTTATCTAATGTCTAATTATATTTATAAAATTTAATTGTTTTACATGATTGCAATATGACATATTTCATTGACTTATGTGTTAGATGAGGCGGGACATATTTCAAAGACACACTTAAGGGTATCAGACGTGCTTGAAGCTCCTCCTAATGTTAGCAGAATAATAACTAGATGGAATTCAAATGGGCAACCGGTAGGATCAGCTGCTGGTTTGTTAGGCGGTTTTTTGGGTGAAATTGCAAGGAAGTTTAAGGATTTTCCTATAATGTACGACAATTGGAAACTAGTTCCATCGACAAGAAAAAATGAAATTTTTAAGGATAAAATACAGGTATCAATTATAAACAACTGAATATTCTTTATTGTTTTGATTGTAATCTAATTTTTTTTTTTATGATTATGCTA
>NW_027339431.1:1990796-1995495 GCF_000331145.2 Cicer arietinum | reverse complement strand
ATTTCTTTGGAGGAAAATCTACAAAATTATCCACGTTCTATTAATCAAGACCATTGGACTATTTTTGTCCAATACAGGCGTAAGACAGATACAGTGGTAACTATTCTTTTCTTGCGTTGTCATTTGTTTTCTATTGTTTAGTTTTTTTATGTCATTTGTTATCATTGTAGGAGAAGGCTGATAAAAATGCTGCAAATAGAGAAAAGCTAAAGATCCTTCATACATTAGGCTCTAAGACGCTTGCAAGGAAGAGGGATGAGTTGGTAGGATTTTTTCAATCTACTATTGATTGCATACTTAATTGAACATGTACTTATTACATGTGTTTACTTGTAGGAACTGAGAGATGGTCGAAAATACAGTAGGGGTGAAATGTATTCAATTTGTCATAAAAAGTCTGATGGGTCATTTGTCAACGACGAAGCCAAGGAAAAATATGTAAGTGTAAATAATAGAAGTGTTATGTAATTGTAAATATTTGTTATTGACCACCTTATAAATCAAAGATGCAACTGTTAGTTTTGGTAATAGTGAGGAATTTAGTTTGCTTTATCTGTTTGCACAGGAACAATTGCAAGCTGAAATTGGGAAGACTCCTTCTCCAAATGAAGCATTTGTTAATGTGTTTGGAAAAGAACATCCTGGATATGTTCGTTGTATGGGACTTGGAATAACACCATCACAAATTACTACATCTACTTCTCACTCTGTAAGATCGATGTCTTCCTCTGAAGCTAATGAAAAGATGGAGAAAATGCAAGCTGAAATTGATAGGCTTAAGAAAAGGGATTCTGAAGTTGATATGTTGAAGGAGCAAATTGCTTTCTTGATGCAAATGCAAAATTCTAGAGACAAACAGGTAAAATTATTTTCATAGCAAACATATTTAAAAATCTTGTGAGAGTTGTTTGTCTTTGATTAAAAATATTAATTGTGTAAAGGTTTCTTATAGCTATAAGAGAAATTTATTTAATTAGTTTTGACAATATTTATCAATATTCATTGAGGTTAATATATACTTTTTTTTTTCAGGCAATGGACATAGAATCGCCAATAGATGGTAGACGTTCATTTGAGTCCAGCCACCAACCTAATGATCGTGGAACAACTTCATTAGGGACTAATTAGATATTTGGATGAACTTCTAAGTTTGATGGAGTTGTTTTGTATTGTTAGCTACTCCACTAATTAATGTTTTGAATATTTAAACTATTTTATTTGTTGTTTTAGTTAACTTCAATGTATGAATTGGTGTTATTTGTTTTGAAAAAATTATATAAATTGGATTTTAGGTACAATAGTTATTAATTATGTATTTAAATTATGTGGATGGTATTTATGAATATTTTTTATTTTAATTGATTAAAAATAGGAAAAAAATTGTATCATATTTTTTTATTTTAAATTATTAGGTTTGCGACGGTTCAAACTGCCTCAAAGTAAATATAGCGACGGTTGATAACTGTCGTAATTGTGCAGAAAAAAATAAATTTGAGTTTGTTCTAAGTGTCGCAAAATATATTTAGAGGCGGTTGTGAACCGTTGCAAAAGTTGGCGACGGTTGGAACGACGGTTTTGTGAACCGTCGCAAAATGGCCTCGCGACGCACGAATCTACGACAGTTGCAGAACCGTCGCAAACATCAAATTGCAACGGTTAAAATCGCCGCAAACCCTTTTTTTAACCGCCGCAAAACATTTTTTTTCTTGTAGTGAAAGTCCAACAATCTCCCCCTTTTTGCATATGTGACAAGCATACAATTTTAACTTGAGTTTGAGCATTTCAAGACATAATAGTAACAACAGATATATTTTCATAGCATCATATGTACCATTATCAGATCATAAAATCAGAGCATCAGATCAGAGCATAACAGTACACATGCTATTTAACAATATCAGAGCATTCTAATAATTCATTATCAGTCATTCATCAGAGTTACCAAAATTATGCAGCAGTCATTAGCAAGTTAATAATTTCTCTCCCCCTTTGTCAGTTAAGGCAAAAAGGCAGAAAAAAATTTCCTCCCCCTATGTTAGTAAACATAAGCACTGGGGGTTGAAATTAGAAAAACATTGTATCAGAGCAATAAATGAGCATATTAAAAGATTATGGCAAATGATTTCAGAGAGTAATGGAATAAACGTTCTAGTGCATTATATATATAGAAGAAATGAATACACCAAGTCATTACAAAACAACACATATCTTAAACATCTAATCTCCTAAACTTGGCAGGTCCTCACTATTATCTAAGGGAGAGGCAGAGACCGCTGTATTACCCTCAGCAGGTGTCTCCTCAACGTGAGTTGCAGGATGATCTAGGGGAGTTGGGTTAGGTTCCTCTGTTGCTTGACGACCGATGTCTGCTATATCTTCAAATGACAACTTTATGCCCAAATGCGCTTGAATTGCAGCCACATCCTGAACAACTGAATTCAGGGAAGTCTGAAGAGTGGTCAAGGCAGCTTCCATTCTTGCCTGTGACTCTAGCATTTTGGAATTGTGAGCCATCTGAGCTTCTATAAATTCCATTAATTTTGCGACAAACTCAGGAGGGGCTGTTTCAGTAGCTGGTTGAGGATGAGGTTGAGCTGGTACAACATTCGGCTGAAGTGTTATCCAAATACCATGTAACCTTTTCAATTGCATCTGGTTTACAATTGATTCTCCCAAAATTAGAGTAGTCTTTGAAGATTCTTCATTAACAAACGATACCTTGAAGTGTTTCAGAATCTTGGTAATCAGTTGAGGATAAGGCAGCACAAGCTTACTCTGTGAAGCCTCCAGCATGTGCCTTAGCACAATCCATGCCCAGCTCATCCTGAGCTCCTTGGACAATCCCCATAGCAATAGTATATCCAACTTCTGGACTACTGCATGGTTACCGGATCGTGGCACAAGCATCCGGGTCAGCGTATACATCAGCATTCGATGTTGGACCTTCATTTGACCGATAGGCAATGAAACAGTTTCAACAAAACCATCAATCATCAGGTCTTTAACAACAGTATGCCTGTCAAACGACTCTTCCCATCCTTCGTCAGCTGTGTCAGCCTCAGAACTGCCATCTATTGAAGTTCCATGAAATGGCAATCCTGTCAAAACAGAAAAATCTTCAAAGGAAATAGAAATCCTTTTCCCTTTGACCTGAGCCTCGAAACCTTCTTCAGTCAGCATGAAAGTTGAGTAGAATTCCCTTATTAACCTTGGATAACTATCAAGAGTAGAGGAGAGAAAACCCTCAAGACCGTGAAATCTCAGATGGTCTTGGAAAGTGAAACCTTCTGCATCAAAATAGGCAAAATCCAGAGTCTGACCCTCATGGATTTTCCTTTTAAGAAAGTATGATGGTATGGTAGGTTCTACATCTTTATCCTTAGATGCAGGAGCTTTCTTAGGAGGGGGTGAAGAAACGGGTTTCTTCTTCTTTTTCTGAGAGATTTCCTTCATGGCATCAGCCATAAGCTTCTCAGTTGGCGGTTCCTTTCTCTTTTTGGGTTTCTCTTGAATAACAGCAGGTGCCTTGCCTTTGTCCTTGGCAATAATTTTATGAGTTGGAATGGGAACCCTTTTGGTTAAAG
This sequence comes from Cicer arietinum, assembly GCF_000331145.2. Lineage (NCBI taxonomy): Eukaryota > Viridiplantae > Streptophyta > Magnoliopsida > Fabales > Fabaceae > Cicer > Cicer arietinum. The sequence continues at coordinate 1,991,911 of NW_027339431.1, read as the reverse complement.
TAGGTGGTGGTGAGGGGGTTCTACCACTTGATGATGATGAAGGTGAGGGAGTTCTGACTTGTGTTTGCTTAACTCGTGCCATAATTGTAAGTTGAAGTAGATTGAATGTAGATAGTAACAGAGAGCGATTGCAGAAAACAGAGAGATGAAGCAGACAAAGAAAATTTGTGAAATATGGAGAAATGAACTGAAGAAATCGATTGATAATTGTTCCTATTTAAACCCTTAAATGTGTGAATCGATTGCCCAATCGATTATGTTACCGTTGTTGGGTAATGTCAATCGATTTAGTAATTATTGCATTCAACGGCTAATAAAGGAGAGTCACAAAGGTCATATTGTAAATCGATTCCCAAGTCGATTTCCAGATTTACTTAATCGATGTCCAAATCGATTGTTTTAAAGTTGAAAAGTGAACTAGTCGATTTCCCAATCGACGCTCGGGCAAGGTAAAATTTTTTTTTCTGAACTTTGAAGTCTAGGGACAACACAATCGATTCCCAAATCGATTTTGTAAACTATTTACCAAGCTGGTAATCGATTCCCAAATCGATTTAACTGGAAACACTGCAAGCACCAGAAGTGTCCTGTGAAAGGGTTCAAAGATCAGACCTCACTAGGATCAATGATCCCTAGTTTCATCCTTATATGCAGGAAACTTTCTCTTGGTAAAGCTTTGGTGAAGATGTCAGCCAACTGTTCAGCTGTGTTAACATACTCAAGCTTAATGATTCCATTTTGAAAGTGATCCCTTATAAAATGATGTCTTACTTCAATGTGCTTGGTCCTGGAGTGCATCACTGGATTCTTAGTAATACTTATTGCACTTGTGTTATCACAAATAATAGGTATTGTTCCCAAGTCAACACCAAAATCCAATAAGTGCTGTTTCATCCAAAGAATCTGAGCACAGCAGCTCCCAGCTGCAATGTATTCAGCTTCAGCAGTTGATAGAGCAATGCTAGTCTGTTTCTTGCTAAACCATGACACAAGAGAGTTTCCAAGTAAATGACAAGTTCCAGAAGTGATTTTCCTGTCGAGTTTGCATCCGAAAAAGTCTGAATCTGAGTAACCAACTAAGGTACAGGTTGATCCCTTCGGATACCACAAGCCTA